>NC_092053.1:99497701-99797701 GCF_003086295.3 Arachis hypogaea
GCTACTTTATGAATTATCCTATATTTGCGGAGGAGTTTCTGATGCCAGGGCATTTTGGCCAGTTTCACTGACCTTTTCTTTATGGTTTTAGGGTAGTTTCAAGCACTTTCTTAGGAAATAAGCAAGTTTTGGGTAAATAATCACTTACATCTTGATTCAAGCAAACATTGTGAATTTTACATGATTTCATGAGAATTATGCATGAAGTAAATGACAAAATTGAATGATGCATGTCTCATTACTTGGATTAGAACTTTGATGCACTTTATTGCTTAATTTCAGGACAAAGGAAGCAAGGAAGAACCACGTTAGTAGCCACGTTAGTCTAGCTAACGTGACCACTAACGTGGAATGGAGGCTAGCTTGCAACGTTAATGAGAAAAGTGATCGCCATTAACCCCTTCGTGAGCCTTCGTAGCCCACGTTAGTTGCCACGTTAACTATGTTAACGTGGAAGCTAACGTGGAAGAGAAGTAGAACTCCAACGTTAGTGGTAAAAGTAAGTGCCATTAACATTCCAGAGTGGTAGCTGGCCACGTTAAGAGTCACGTTAACTCAGTTAACGTGAACTCTAACGTGGATGAAGAAGATAATGCCAACATTAGTGACACTCACCTTTGTCACTAACGTTGGACTAAGCTCATATTTGCCACGTTAAGAGTCACGTTAACCTAGTTAACGAGGACTCTAACGTGGAGGGAGCAAGGAATCACCAACGTTAGTGACACTCACCTTTGTCACTAACGTTGGATTAAGCCACTATGAGCCACGTTAGTTGCCACGTTAATTACATTAACGTGGAAGCTAACGTGGAGAAGAGGGATGATGAGCCAACGTTAGTGACACTCACCTTTGTCACTAACGTTGGAGATGGCTATCAATACCACGTTAGACGTCACGTTAACCTAGTTAAGGTGAACTCTAACGTCGGAAGAAGGGGCGTTTTGAAGCGTTAGTGACAAAGGTAAGTGTCATTAACGCTCTCGAAGATTTGGCAAGCCTACGTTAAAGGCCACGTTAACTATACTAACGTGAACTCTAACGTAGGGAGAAAGGGGTACTCTCAACGTTATTGGAAAAGGTAAACCCCAGTAACGTTTGCGAACGGCCAAGAAGCAACTTTAGTGGTCACGTTAGTGCCACTAACGTTGAAGTTAATGTGGACCATTTTTGGGTTAGGAACGTTAGTGAAAAAGGTGATTGTCACTAACGTTCTCGACCCCACAGTTTCACTTAATGTTAACACCACTAACGCCCCAAGCTACAGTCCATACCTACTGCACACTTTCTCTGCAAGTAAAGCTAAGCCCACTGAAGAAGATAACTGCTTCAACTCAAGATCCAAAGGCCCATATCCAAGACTTGAAGAAGCAACTAGAAGATCAGAAGAATAGTATAAATAGGGAGAACTTTGAACTAGAAGGGAGCTTTTGGGGGCATTATTAGAATTACTCTCTGTATTTTTTACTTTCTCTGCAACTTCTAGTTTAACTTTTCAGAATGCATTCTCCATCTTTGTTTTCCATTCCCAGAGCTATGAACAACTAAACCCCTTTCATTGGGTTAGGGAGCTCTGTTGTAATTTGATGGATCAATAATAGTTTTTATTATTCTTCTTCTTTCTTTTCTCTTGATTTTACTAGAAAGCTTTCAATCTTCATCCAATTGAGTAGTTATCTTGGAAAAGAAGCTATTCATACTTGAATCTTTTCGAAACCTTGGAAGAGGAATGAAGAGATCATGCTAGAAATGCTTTCTCATGTTGGACCAAATTGGGGTTTGGATGGATATAGTGACATATAATCCTATCAACACTTTGATTTGGAAATACATGTGGTATAATCAGTGACCATACCTCATCTCTTCTCATGAGCAATTGGACCAAGGAATTGGCTATTGATCAAGATTTGAGAGATTGAATTACCAAGGAATTGGAATTCAATCACTTAAGATTGCCAAGGAGATCAATGAATGCATTGATTGAGGAAGAGATGAAAATGAACTTGATCCGGAGGATGCAACATCTCCTAAGCTCAATGAACTCCCCATTTCTGATCTTACCCATTCTCTTTAATTTCTGCTAATTACTTTTATGATCATCTTCCCCATTCCCATTTAAGATTCTGCAATTTATTTTCCGTCATCTATTTTCAGCTCTTTATTTCCAGCATTTACATTTTTTGCTATTTACTTTCCCACCTTTAATTTCCTGCAACTCTCAAACCAAATTCTGCTTAGCTCAACAAGAACATTCCTCCAATTAAAGTTGCTTGACCAATCAATCCCTGTGGGATTCGACCTCACTCTATTATGAATTTTTACTTGACGACAATTCGGTATACTTGCCGAGGGAGATATGTTAAGAGACAAATTTCCGTGCATCAAGTTTATGGCGCCATTGCCGGGGATTAATTTTGTATCAACAATGATTAAATTGGTGGATAAATAGATTGAGCATTTTCCTTTTGTTTGATTTAGTTTCATCTGAGTAATTTACTTTCAGTTTTAGTTATTTCTTTCCCTTTACCTTTCACCCATTAGTGGTGTTACCTGCATTTTGTTTTAATATTTGGTTCACTGACCCACTAACTGTTTGATATATTGCATCACTCACACTAACAGTATTTCTGCAGAAAATATTGTCTGCATCTATCTTTCTTGCTTGTGCCTTATTGGGTGTATGACAGGTAGAAGAAGCAGGGCTTCAACTTCCTTTGATTCTGAACCTGAGAGGACCTTCCTTAGATTAAGGAGGGAAGCAAGAGGGAAGACAGTAGTTGGTGCTGAGGAAGAGGAGGAGCACTTTGAACCAGACATGGATGAGAATATGGAGAACCATCATGAAGAAGAGGCTCACAACCATAGCAGAGAAGGTCCAGCACATCAGGCTGGACAAGAGAGAAGAGTTCTGGGTTCTTACATCAACCCAAATCCAGGAAACTGTGGAAGTAGCATCCAAAGACCAACCATACATGCCAACAACTTTGAACTAAAGCCACAGCTCATCACCCTTGTTCAGAACAATTGTTCATTCGGAGGAAGTGTCCAAGAAGACCTAAATCAACACATAACCACCTTCCTGAGGATATGCGATACTGTGAAGTCTAATGGTGTTCACCCTGACACCTATAGACTACTTCTGTTTCTATTTTCACTCAAGGACAAAGCATCTAAATGGCTGGAATCCTTTTCAAAGGAGAGTTTAGCAACCTGGAAGACATGGTAAACAAATTCTTGGCAAGATTCTATCTTCCTCAACGAATCAACAGGTTGAGAACTGAGGTACAAACCTTCAGGCAGCAAGATGGTGAGACTCTATATGAAATATGGGAAAGGTTTAAGGACCTGACAAGAAGATGTCCACCAGATATGTTCAATGAATGGGTGCAGTTGCACATTTTCTATGAAGGCCTTTCGTATGAATCAAAGAAGGCAGTAGACCACTCATCTGGGGGATCTCTGAACAAGAAGAAGACCATTGAATAAGCCATAGATGTCATTGAGACTGTAGCAGAGAATGACTACTTCTATGCTTCTGAAAGAGGCAACACTAGAGGAGTGATGGAGCTGAACAATGTGGATGCACTGCTAGCTCAAAACAAGCTTATTACCAAGCAGTTGGTTGACCTTACCAAAAAGATGGAGAGGAATCAAGTGGCAGCAATCACCACCTCAGCAGCAGCTCAAGAAGGAGTGAATGAAGAAGTAGAGGGTGACCAGGAACAAGCCAACTACATTGGAAATTCACCTAGGTAGCACCATGACCCATACTCCAAAACATATAATCCCGGTTGGAGGAACCACACAAACTTTGGGTGGGGAAACCAACAGGATCAAGGACAAGATCAGAGACGCCACAACCCCAACAACAATGCAGCTCACCAACACTCCACACAGAGGTCATATCAATACCCACCTAACAACACCTCTCAACATCCATACCAAAGTCAAAATGGCCCTTCTCATCCTTCCAATCTCAACTCTCCATCATCGGAAGAAAGACTATCAAGGATTAAGACTCTACTTGAGGGCATATGTAAGGAAATCCAAGATAACAAGGTGTTCAAGGAGGAGGTGCGAGCCAATATCAAGAACCAGGGAGACACCATCAAGAGGCTGGAGTTTTAATTGGGATACCTTTCTGAGAAGATCCCCAAACCTACTGATAGCTTTCCAAGTGACACAGAAAAAAATCTGAGAGGTGAAGCAAAGAAGGTCAGATGGGAAGATTGCAATATGGTTACTATAAGTGATAAGGAGACTGAGAAAGAGCCGAACAAACCATTAGAATAACCTGAAGATACATCAGTAGGAAAACAGGAAGAGAATCATCAAGAAACCACAATCACACAGAAGGAGCTGCTGAGTCTTTATGCACCCTTTCCCCAAATACTCAATGGTGGTGTAGAGAAGAGAATATACTCAAGGTTTCTTGACATGTTTGCATCTTTCCATGTAAATATACCATTCATCAAGGCCCTCCAACAAATGCCCTCATACATTAAGTATATGAAGGAGCTGCTAACCAGGAAAAGCTCACTCAAGGGAGGACAAACAATAGTGATGAATAAGGAGTGCAGTGCTCTCATTCAAACAGAGTTGCCTACAAAAAGGAAGGACCCAGGGAGTTTTCACATCCCCTGTGCCATAAGAGAAACACTGATTGATAAGGGACTCTGTGACCTAGGAGCAAGCATCAACTTAATGCCTCTATCTCTAATGAAGAAGTTACAGATCAATGAGCTAATGCCCACAGACGTAGTCATCAGGCTGGCTGACAAAACTCAAAAACAAGCAGTGGGAGTGGTTGAAAATGTGTTGGTGAAAGTGGAAAACTATTTCCTCTCCACAGATTTTGTCATATTGGAAATGGAAGAGAGTCCCATCCACCCAATCATATTGGGAAGACCGTTCCTAGCTACAGCCAGAGCACTCATAGATGTGGAGCGAGGAGAGCTAATACTGAGGATACATGATGAGCAACTCGCATTCAATATCTTCAAACCCTCACAAGAAGTAGACCAGGAAAACAAGGAACCAAGGGAAAATCACAACAAAGCACTGGTGGAAGAAACAAGCATTGAAGCACAAAATGTACACCTAAGAATCCCTTGGTTGATAAGCAAAACAGCTAGAAGGTGTCACAGCTAAAGGAAACTCAAGTGGAGCCAAAACCATCAGAATCATACGAGACCAGCAACAAAATCTCCCTAGGAAAAGAGACCACAAAGAGCAGGATAACAGCAAAAGAAACAAAGAAGAAGGCACCAAGGAGATGGTGGAACAAGAAGATCCCTACAGAAGATTTCTCTCCAGGGGATAAAGTGATCTCAGCTTACTTCCCAGATATCCCACCTCATCTCCCCACCATCCCATCTCAGCTACCCAAGGTTTTCACCATCAACAAAGTTCTCTTCCTAGAACATGTAGAGATCCTCGATGAAGCCAATGGATATAGGTTTACTGCAAGAGGAGAAGATCTGAAGCACTACCAGTCACCCTGACAAAAGGCAGAACGTTAAGCTAATGACGCTAAAGAAGCGCTTCATGGGAGGCAACCCATGTTTTACATGCTTTTAAAGTAGTTAATAAAACAAGGTTCATGAAATTTAAATCAACTTTGACATATCCTTGAATGCAACATATAGTGAAGAACAAGTTTGGTGTTCAAGGCACACTAAGAGAACATGAATGCAACTCATAACATGTCACTCTTAGCACCTTGAACAAATCTTCTTACACCACAGTGCCACAAACTAAGTTTGGTGTCACCAATGTTGCATACATGGACATTTAGTTGGTTAGTTGGTTTGCACTCATGAATAGCAATTAGTAACTAGAAACAAAAATTTTAAAATGTAGTTAGTCTTTCTCTTCTTTTTTTTTAAATTTTGCCGCCACTTTCCACAATTTTATTAATCATATTTTTTTTATTCTGTAGGAGAATTGATGGGACAATTGAAGGAGGATTCGGCCACCACAAAAAGAGAGGACTATACACGTGTCTTCAAGGAGATTGCATTGGGAATTGTCGCCATGCAACATTGGAAGAAGAACAAGCTTGGAAACTGAACCAACCCCATCATAAAGTTAATGATCCTTGTGCTCATCCATTGCTAAACCCCATCCGTCCATCACAAAATCACCCCATCAATCCACACCTTTCATTCACTCATCACTTTCCTATATAAGTGATTCCTAGTCCGTACTCCCCTTCACATTCCAATTCCCATTCTTTATACTTCACACCTTCGAAACCAAAATCCCTTCATCTCACCCTATCCAAACCCAACCGAATTCCACCATTTATCCACAACCCCTCAACACTTTCACACATCAACTCTTACTCATGGCATCATCGAGCTCCAAGAGGCAAAAGAGAAAGGAACCGGTTGAGGGCAGCCCTTTTGATGAAGAGAAATTCAAAACTGCATTCCATGAACTTGAATTTGAACGGATAAAGCTCAAAAAGATATTGCCTGAGTTAACATTCCAGTTCAACGAGGATGAATGCCCACAGATTCGAGAGAAGATCGAACAAAGGGGTTGGCAAAGGCTCACGAACCTAGAAGCAAAGATAAATGCAAACCTCATCAAAGAATTCTATGCAAATGTGGTCAGAGAAGACAAAACTAAGGCCCCAACCTTCAAAAGTTATGTGAGAGGAACAGAGGTGGACTTCAGCCCCAATGCCATAACGAGGGTTCTTCAGCTGAAATCGCCACATTTTGATGAGCCCAGGTATCACGTAAGAATAAATAATGGCCCCGACAATGATGAACTTGAAGAAATTGTGAATGATATGTGTGTTATAGGATCTGACTGGGAAAGGTATTCGGATAGAAGACCTCAGTTCATCAGGAGAGGAGACCTCATCCCGGAAGCCAAGGGATGGTTTGAGCTCGTGAGGAGATCTATCCTCTCAGCTGCAAATAATTCGGAGGATAACACTACTCGAGCTACTATGTTACATTGCTTAATAAAGGGTGGAGGCATCAATCTGCACGAGATTATAGCTGAGGGGATTCAAGAGTCAGCCGAGAAGAATGATCCAGGTGCTAGACTTTGGTACCCCATACCATCCTTAGACTGTGTACGAAAGCCAAGGTAGTCTTCGAGGACAACAATCCAAGTTGGGTAAACCCTGGAAGGTCAGTCACGTTACAGGGAATAACTTATGTGGCACCCGCCCAACAACAAAGAAGGCCTCAAATAAGGAAAAGAACATCACAAGAAGAACCTCACCAAGAAGAACCTCATCAGGAAGAATACCAGCAAGAAGAGCACTATGATCCAACCAATATAAATCTGGGCCACATTCAAGGAGCCATTGAGGACTTGGCAAGGAGATATATGGAAGGGCAAGAGCAACAACTACACATTCAATCCCAAAGGATGGATCGTCAAGAAGAACTCCTTTCTAATTGGATGAATCAACAAGGGGAGTGGCAGAAACAGCAAATAGAACACTACTCCCAGCTCACTCAAGCCATCAATCAAGTGACTGAAAGGCAAGAGCATCAAGATAAACACCTTCAAGAACTCAACCAACGTCAGCTAGCTCAAACAAAGGCATTCAATGAGTTCAGCGTACTTAGTGAAGGACGGCAACTACATAGGGAGGATTTCAACATAAACACTCAAACCAAGTTGAACTATATGTCTGGTCATATGCATAATCTACACTCTGCAATCCCTAGGTATGATGAGGTCCAAAAAGATCTCACAGAACAAGAGGAAAGGAAGGTGAAACAGCAGAAGAAAACATTGAAAAAGAAGATGGAAGATGCTGGCTTCTGGAAAAAGTTGATTGGAAAAAGCAAGGGAAGTGGGAGTGCAAGCACTCAAGAAAAATACAAAGAGGACAAACAAGAAGGAGAGCGCGAACAACCTCATGAGTAAAAGGTGGTGGAGTTCCCTCATTGTCCCATCTTTTTCAATTATTAAATAAGGAAAATCATGTATGAAATAGAACATGCTTCCATGGTAGTTTAGGATTTTCAATGCTATCTTTAGTATTTTTCTTGCCTTTTTCATATGTGTGCTGGTTCAAGTTATCTATCTTCATCTGCATCTTGCTTATTGTATGTTTGTCCTTTTAAGCTAAATAAAAAGAGATGTTATGAAAGACCAGAGTGGAGTTCAATTTGTGGAATAAGTCCTTAAATTTGTGGTGTAGTAATCACTTAGCTAAGTTGGTTCACCAACAAGGTGGGAAGGCAACTATCTGTCATGAATCATATGCTTGAAACACACCCCATGAGACTAGCTAAATAATAAGATCCCAATAAGAAAAAGGAAAAGAACACTAAGAGTTGAAAAAGAAAGAAAGGTAATAAAGAATAAGGCTAGGCACCAAGGGGTTGAACCTTGAGGGATGTGTTTGTGGTGCTCTTATACCAAGGATCTGCTTGGATGAATAAGTTCTTAGGAGTGCTTCATCATTTGGTAACTTGGGTTAACTAACCCGGGATTATCAACTGAAAATCCACTATCAAGAGCAACCTTGCTACAGAACATTTAGTAACCCAAAGAGGTGCTGGACACCATGACCTCAAGGAAAGAAAATAACAAACCATGTGCCTGTGGTGTGCATGTATGGGGGAGAGAGACTTGAGGGAGTAAGTCCTTAGGGGTGTTTCAACACCTAGCACCTTGAACCAACTGGTTCGGGAGTGTTGGCTGAAAACTTATCTTAAAGAGTCGCCCTCTCACAGAACACTTAGCCTAAGGATGCAATAAACCTTGGAAAGACAAAGGGATCAATAAATAACAGTCTCAAAGGGTGCCATCAAGTGAGTATTCCAAGGCATGATAAAGGTCCGAAAGCCAGTAAAGGAATAAACCTAAGTTGCTATGCATGAAACTCCATAAAACCAAGGACATGACTTCCACAAGAATGATTCATTCATCTTGTCATTTCATCCATCATTCTCTTGTTCCAGTACTTGCTTAGGGACAAGCAAGCTTTAAGTTTGGTGTTGTGATGCCAGGGCATTTTGGCCAATTTCACTGACGTTTTCTTTATGGTTTTAGGGTAGTTTCAAGCACTTTCTTAGAAAATAAGCAAGTTTTGGGTAAAGAATCACTTACATCTTGATTCAAGCAAACATTGTGAATTTTACATGATTTCATGAGAATTATGCATGAATTAAATGACAAAATTGAATGATGCATGTCTCATAACTTGGATTAGAGCTTTGATGTACTTTATTGCTTGATTTCAGGACAAAGGAAGCAAAGAAGAACCACGTTAGTAGCTACGTTAGTCTAGCTAACATGACCACTAACGTGGAATGGAGGCTAGCTTGCAACGTTAATGAGAAAAGTGATCGCCATTAATGCCTTCGTGAGCCATCATAGCCCACGTTAGTTGCCACGTTAACTATGTTAACGTGGAAGCTAACATGAAAGAGAAGTAGAACTCCAACGTTAGTGGTAAAAGTAAGTGCCACTAACGTTCCAAAGTGGCAGCTGGCCACATTAAGAGTCACGTTAACTCAGTTAACATGAACTCTAACGTGGATGAGGAAGATAATGCCAACGTTAGTGACACTCACCTTTGTCACTAACGTTGGACTAAGCTCATATTTGCCACGTTAAGAGTCACGTTAACCTAGTTAACGAGGACTCTAACGTGGAGGGAGCAAGGAATCACCAACGTTAGTGACACTCACCTTTGTCACTAACGTTTGATTAAGCCACTATGAGCCACGTTAGTTGCCACGTTAATTACATTAACGTGGAAGCTAACGTGGAGAAGAGGGATGATGAGCCAACATTAGTGACACTCACCTTTGTCACTAACGTTGGAGTTGGCTATCAATACCACGTTAGAAGTCACGTTAACCTAGTTAACGTGAACTCTAACGTGGGAAGAAGGGGCGTTTTGAAGCGTTAGTGACAAAGGTAAGTGTCACTAACGCTCTCGAAGATTTGGCAAGCCTACGTTAAAGGCCACGTTAACTATACTAACGTGAACTCTAACGTAGGGAGAAAGGGGTACTCTCAACGTTATTGGAAAAGGTAAACCCCAGTAACGTTTGCGAAGGGCCAAGAAGCAACGTTAGTGGTCACGTTAGTGCTACTAACGTTGAAGTTAATGTGGACCATTTTTGGGTTAGGAACATTAGTGAAAAAGGTGATTGTCACTAACGTTCTCGACCCCACAGTTTCACTTAACGTTAACACCACTAACGCCCCAAGCTACAGTCCATACCTACTGCACACTTTCTCTGCAAGTAAAGCTGAGCCCACTGAAGAAGATAACTGCTTCAACTCAAGATCCAAAGGCCCATATCCGAGACTTGAAGAAGCAACTAGAAGATCAGAAGAATAGTATAAATTGGGAGAACTTTGAACTAGAAGGGAGCTTTTGGGGGCATTATTAGAATTACTCTCTGTATTTTTTACTTTCTCTACAACTTCTAGTTTAACTTTTCAGAATGCATTCTCCATCTTTGTTTTCCATTCCCAGAGCTATGAACAACTAAACCCCTTTCATTGGGTTAGGGAGCTCTGTTGTAATTTGATGGATCAATAATAGTTTTCATTATTCTTCTTCTTTCTTTTCTCTTGATTTTACTAGAAAGCTTTCAATCTTCATCCAATTGAGTAGTTATCTTGGAAAAGAAGCTATTCATACTTGGATCTCTTCGAAACCTTGGAAGAGGAATGAAGAGATCATGCTAGAAATGCTTTCTCATGTTGGACAAAATTGGGGTTTGGATGGATATAGTGACATATAATCCTACCAACACTTTGATTTGGAAATACATGTGGTATAATCAGTGACCATAACTCATCTCTTCTCATGAGCAATTGGGCCAAGAAATTGGCTATTGATCAAGATTTGAGAGATTGAATTACCAAGGAATTGGAATTCAATCACTTAAGATTGCCAAGGAGATCAATGAATGCATTGATTGAGGAAGAGATAAAAATGAACTTGATCCGGAGGATGCAACATCTCCTAAGCCCAATGAACTCCCCATTTCTGATCTTACCCATTCTCTTTAATTTCTGCCAATTACTTTTATGATCATCTTCCCCATTCCCATTTAAGATTCTTCAATTTATTTTCCGTCATCTATTTTCAGCTCTTTATTTCCAGCATTTACATTTTCTGCTATTTACCTTCCCGCCATTTAATTTCCTGCAACTCTCAAACCAAATTCTGCTTAGCTCAACTAGAACATTCCTCTAATTAAAGTTGCTTGACCAATCAATCCCTGTGGGATTCGACCTCACTCTATTGTGAGTTTTTACTTGACGACAATTCGGTATACTTGCCGACGGAGATATGTTAAGAGACAAGTTTCCGTGCATCAAGTTTATGGCGCCATTGCCGGGGATTGATTTTGTATCAACAATGATTAAATTGGTGGATAAATAGATTGAGCATTTTCCTTTTGTTTGATTTAGTTTCATCTGAGTAATTTACTTTCAGTTTTAGTTATTTCTTTCCCTTTACCTTTCACCCATTAGTGGTGTTACCTGCATTTTGTTTTAATATTTGGTTCACTGACCCACTAACTGTTTGATATATTGCATCACTCACACTAACAGTATTTCTGCAGAAAATATTGTCTGCATCTATCTTTCTTGCTTGTGCCTTATTGGGTGTATGACAGGTAGAAGAAGCATAGCTTCAACTTCCTTTGATTCTGAACCTGAGAGGACCTTCCTTAGATTAAGGAGGGAAGCAAGAGGGAAGACAGTAGTTGGTGCTGAGGAAGAGGAGGAGCACTTTGAACCAGACATGGATGAGAATATGGAGAACCATCATGAAGAAGAGGTTCACAACCATAGCAGAGAAGGTCCAGCGCATCAGGCTGGACAAGAGAGAAGAGTTCTGGGTTCTTACATCAACCCAAATCCAGGAAACTGTGGAAGTAGCATCCAAAGGCCAACCATACATGCCAACAACTTTGAACTAAAGCCACAGCTCATCACCCTTGTTCAGAACAATTGTTCATTCGGAGGAAGTGTCCAAGAAGACCCCAATCAACATCTAACCACCTTCCTGAGGATATACGATACTGTGAAGTCTAATGGTGTTCACCCTGACACCTATAGACTACTTCTGTTTCCCTTCTCACTCAAGGACAAAGCATCTAAATGGCTGGAATCCTTTTCAAAGGAGAGTTTAGCAACCTAGAAAGACGTGGTGAACAAATTCTTGGCAAGATTCTATCTTCCTCAACGAATCAATAGGTTGAGAGCTGAGGTATAAACCTTCAGGCAGCAAGATGGTGAGACTCTATATGAAATATGGGAGAGGTTTAAGGACCTGACAAGAAGATGCCCGCCAGATATGTTCAATGAATGGGTGCAGTTGCACATTTTCTATGAAGGCCTTTCGTATGAATCAAAGAAGGCAGTAGACCACTCATCCGGGGGATCTCTGAACAAGAAGAAGACCATTGAAGAAGCCATAGATGTCATTGAGACTGTAGCAGAGAATGACTACTTCTATGCTTTTGAAAGAGGCAACACTAGAAGAGTGATGGAGCTGAACAATGTGGATGCACTGCTAGCTCAAAACAAGCTTATTACCAAGCAGTTGGCTGACCTTACCAAAAAGATGGAGAGGAATCAAGTGGCAGCAATCACCACCTCAGCAGCAGCTCAAGAAGGAGTGAATGATGAAGCAGAGGGTGATCAGGAACAAGCCAACTACATTGGAAATTCACCTAGGCAGCACCATGACCCATACTCCAAAACATATAATCCCGGTTGGAGGAACCACCCAAACTTTGGGTGGGGAAACCAACAGGATCAAGGCCAAGATCAGAGACGCCACAACCCCAACAACAATGCAGCTCACCAACACTCCACACAGAGGTCATATCAACACCCACCTAACAACACCTCTCAACATCCATACCAAAGTCAAAATGGCCCTTCTCATCCTTCCAATCTCAACTCTTCATATTCGGAAGAAAGACTATCAAGGATTGAGACTCTACTTGAGGGCATATGTAAGGAAATCCAAGATAACAAGGTGTTCAAGGAGGAGGTGCGAGCCAATATCAAGAACCAGGGAGACACCATCAAGAGGCTGGAGTTTCAATTGGGATACCTTTCTGAGAAGATCCCCAAACCTACTGATAGCTTTCCAAGTGACACAGAAAAAAATCCGAGAGGTGAAGCAAAGAAGGTCAGATGGGAAGATTGCAAGATGGTTACTATAAGTGATAAGGAGACTGAGGAAGAGCCGAACAAACCATTAGAACAACGTGAAGATACATCAGCAGAAAAGCAGGAAGAGAATCATCAAGAAACCACAATCACACAGAAGGAGCTGCTGAGACTCTATGCACCCTTTCCCCAAATACTCAATGGTGGTGTAGAGAAGAGAATATACTCAAGGTTTCTTGACATGTTTGCATCTCTCCATGTAAATATACAATTCATCAAGGCCCTCCAACAAATGCCCTCATAAATTAAGTATATGAAGGAGCTGCTAACCAGGAAAAGCTCACTCAAGGGAGGACAAACAATAGTGATGAATAAGGAGTGCAGTGCTCTCATTCAAACAGAGTTGCCTACAAAAAGGAAAGACCCAGGGTGTTTTCACATCCCCTGTGCCATAGGAAAAACACTGATTGATAAGGGACTTTGTGACCTGGGAGCAAGCATCAACTTAATGCCTCTATCTCTAATGAAGAAGCTGCAGATCAATGAGCTAACGCCCACAGACGTAGTCATCAGGCTGGCTGACAAAACTCAAAAACAAGCAGTGGGAATGGTTGAAAATGTGTTGGTGAAAGTGGAAAACTATTTCCTCCCCACAGATTTTGTCATATTGGAAATGGAAGAGAGTCCCATCCACCCAATCATATTGGGAAGACCGTTCCTAGCTACAGCCAGAGCACTCATAGATGTGGAGCGAGGAGAGCTAATACTGAGGATACATGATGAACAACTCGCATTCAATGTCTTCAAACCCTCACAAGAAGCAGACCAGGAAAACAAGGAACCAAGGGAAAATCACAACAAAGCACTGGTGGAAGAAACAAGCACTGAAGCACAAAATGTACACATGGGAATCCCCTTGGTTGATAAGCAAAACAGCCAGAAGGTGTCACAGCTAAAGAAAACTCAAGTGGAGCCAAAACCACCAGAATCATATGAGACCAGCAAAAAAATCTCCCTAGGAAAAGAGACCACAAAGAGCAGGATAACAGCAAAAGAAACAAAGAAGAAGGCACCAAGGAGATGGAGGAACAAGAAGATCCCTACAGAAGATTTCTCTCCAGGGGATAAAGTGATCTCAGCTTACTTCCCAGATATCCCACCTCATCTCCCCACCATCCCATCTCAGCTACCCAAGGTTTTCACCATCAACAAAGTTCTCTTCCTAGAACATGTAGAGATCCTTGATGAAGCCAATGGATATAGGTTTACTGCAAGAGGAGAAGATCTGAAGCACTACCAGTCACCCTGACAAAAGGCAGAACGTCAAGCTAGTGACGCTAAAGAAGCACTTCATGGGAGGCAACCCATGTTTTACATGCTTTTAAAGTAGTTAATAAAACAAGGTTCATGAAATTCAAATCAACTTTGACATATCCTTGAATGCAACATATAGTGAAGAACAAGTTTGGTGTTCAAGGCACACTAAGAGAACATGAATGCAACTCATAGCATGTCACTCTTAGCACCTTGAACAAATCTTCTTACACCACAGTGCCACAAACTAAATTTGGTGTCACCAATGTTGCATACATGGACATTTAGTTGGTTAGTTGGTTTGCACTCATGAATAGCAATTAGTAACTAGAAACAAAAATTTTAAAAAGTAGTTACTCTTTCTCTTCTTTTTTTTAAATTTTGCCGCCACTTTCCACAATTTTATTAATCATATTTCTTTTATACTGTAGGAGAATTGATGGGACAATTGAAGGAGGATTCGGCCACCACAAAAAGAGAGGACTATACACGTGTCTTCAAGGAGATTGCATTGGGAATTGTCGCCATGCAACATTGGAAGAAGAACAAGCTTGGAAACTGAACCAACCCCATCATAAAGTTGATGATCCTTGTGCTCATCCATTGCTAAACCCCATCCGTCCATCACATAACCACCCCATCAATCCACACCTTTCATTCACTCATCACTTTCCTATATAAGTGATTCCTAGTCCGTACTCCCCTTCACATTCCAAATCCCATTCTTTATACTTCACACTTTCGGAACCCAAATCCCTTCATCTCACCCTATCCAAACCCAACCGAATTTCACCATTTATCCACAACCCCTCAACACTTTCACACATCAACTCTTACTCATGGCATCATCGAGCTCCAAGAGGCAAAAGAGAAAGGAACCGGTTGAGGGCAGCCCTTTTGATGAAGGGAAATTTAAAACTGCATTCCATAAACTTGAATTTGAACGGATAAAGCTCAAAAAGATATTGCCTGAGTTAACATTCCAGTTCAACGAGGATTGGCAAAGGCTCACAAATCCAGAAGCAAAGATAAATGCAAACCTCATCAAAGAATTCTATGCAAATGTGGTCAGAGAAGACAAAACTAAGGTCCCCACCTTCAAAAGTTATGTGAGAGGAACAGAGGTGGACTTCAGCCCCAATGCCTTAACGAGGGTTCTTCAGCTGAAATCGCCACATTTTGATGAGCCCAGTTATCATGTAAGAATAAGTAATGGCCCCGACAATGATGAACTTGAAGAAATTGTGAATGATATGTGTGTTATAGGATCTGACTAGGAAAGGTATTCGGATAGAAGACCTCAGTTCATCAGGAGAGGAAACCTCATCCCGGAAGCCAAGGGATGGTTTGAGCTCGTGAGGAGATCTATCCTCCCAGCTGCAAATAATTCGGAGGTTAACACTACTCGAGCTACTATGGTACATTGCTTAATAAAGGGTGGAGGCATCAATCTGCACGAGATTATAGCTGAGGGGATTCAAGAGTCAGCCGAGAAGAATGATCCATGTGCTAGACTTTGGTACCCCAGCACCATCCTTAGACTATGTACGAAAGCCAAGGTAGTCTTCGAGGACAACAATCCAAGTTGGGTAAACCCTGGAAGGTCAGTCACGTTACAGCGAATAACTTATGTGGCACCCGCCCAACAACAAAGAAGGCCTCAAATAGGGAAAAGAACATCACAAGAAGAACCTCACCAAGAAGAACCTCATCAGGAAGAATACCAGCAAGAAGAGCACTATGATCTAACCAATATAAATCTGGGCCACATTCAAGGAGCCATTGAGGACTTGGCAAGGAGATATATGGAAGGGCAAGAGCAACAACTACACATTCAATCCCAAAGGATGGATCGTCAAGAAGAACTCCTTTCTAATTGGATGAATCAACAAGGGGAGTGGCAGAAACAGCAAATGGAACACTACTCCCAGCTCACTCAAGCCATCAATCAAGTGACTGAAAGGCAAGAGCGTCAAGATAAACACCTTCAAGAACTCAACCAACGTCAGCTAGCTCAGACAAAGGAATTCAATGAGTTCAGCGTACTTAGTGAAGGACGGCAACTACATAGGGAGGAGTTCAACATAAACACTCAAACCAAGTTGAACTATATGTCTGGTCATATGCATAATCTACACTCTGCAATCCCTAGGTATGATGAGGTCCAAAAAGATCTCACAGAACAAGAGGAAAGGAAGGTGAAACAGAAGAAGGAAACATTGAAAAAGAAGATGGAAGATGCTGGCTTCTGGAAAAAGTTGATTGGAAAAAGCAAGGGAAGTGGGAGTGCAAGCACTCAAGAAAAACACAAAGAGGACAAACAAGAAGGAGAGCGCGAACAACCTCATGAGTAAAAGGTGGTGGAGTTCCCTCATTGTCCCATCTTTTTCAAGTATTAAATAAGAAAAATCATGTATGAAATAGAACATGCTTCCATGGTAGTTTAGGATTTTCAATGCTGTCTTTAGTATTTTTCTTGCCTTTTTCATATGTGTGCTGGTTCAAGTTATCTATCTTCATCTGCATCTTGCTTATTGTATGTTTGTCCTTTTAAGCTAAATAAAAAGAGATGTTATGAAAGACCAAAGTGGAGTTCAATTTGTGGAGTAAGTCCTAAAATTTGTGGTGTAGTAATCACTTAGCTAAGTTGGTTCACCAACAAGGTGGGAAGGTAACTATCTGTCATAAATCATATGCTTGAAACACACCCCATGAGACTAGCTAAATAATAAGATCCCAATAAGAAAAAGGAAAAGAACACTAAGAGTTGAAAAAAGAAAGAAAGGTAATAAAGAATAAGGCTAGGCACCAAGGGCTTGAACCTTGAGGGATGTGTTTGTGGTGCTCTTGTACCAAGGATCTGCTTGGATGAATAAGTTCTTAGGAGTACTTCATCACTTGGTAACTTGGGTTAACTAACCCAGGATTATCAACTGAAAATCCACTATCAAGAGCAACCTTGCTACAGAACATTTAGTAACCCAAAGAGGTGCTGGACACCATGACCTCAAGGAAAGAAAATAACAAACCATGTGCCTGTGGTGTGCATGTATGGAGGAGAGAGACTTGAGGGAGTAAGTCCTTAGGTGCATCAGTTTTTCCATCTGTTTGTTGCAGAAATGGCCACCACCATCACTAACAAGACCCTTGGGCACTCTATATCTAGTGAATATGTGCTTCTTAAGGAATTGAAGGACAATCTGTGCATCACAGGTGGTTGTGGCTATGGCTTCCACCCACTTTGAGACATACTCCACTGCCACCAAGATGTATCTGAAAGAGTAGAAAGGGGGAAAGGGTCCCATGAAATCAACCCCCATAGATCAAATAGCTCCACATCCAGAATGAAATTTTGAGGCATCTCATTCCTTCTTGTCAGCCCTCCAGCTCTTTGGCATTTATTGCACTGGTGAACAAACTCTCTGGCATCCTTGAAGATAGTTGGCCAATAGAAGCCACTCTGCAGTATCTTTGCAGCTGTTCTTTCTGGTCCAAAGTGTCCACCATAGGCTGAACCATGGCAATGCCACAATATATCTCTCATTTCGTTTTCAAGGACACACCTCGTAATTACTCCATCAGAGCATCTCTTGAATAAGAAAGGTTCGTCCCACAAGAACCTTCTTGCTTCATTAATTAGCTTCTTCACCTGTTGCTTGGAGAATTCTTGGGGTATCTTCCTTCCCACTTTGTAGTTTGCTATGTCGGCAAACCAAGGTGCTTGCTGAACTTGAAAAAGGTGCTCATCAAGGAAATTCTCATTCACTTGCTGTGGTCTATCCTGATTGGCTTCTTGTGGCACTCTTGATAAATGATCTGCTACTTGATTATCACTCCCCTTTCTATCTCTTACTTCAATATCGAACTCTTGTAGCAACAGCACCCACCTAATAAGCCTTGGTTTTGAATCCTGTTTAGACATTAAATACTTGAGAGCAGCATGGTCAGTATATACTATAACTTTGAACCAATCAAGTATTGTCTAAACTTATCAAATGCATATACAATTGCCAAAAGCTCTTTCTCGGTGGTGGTATAATTTTTCTGTGTTTCATTTAACACTTTGTTGGCATAATATATGACATGGTGCAGCTTGTCTTTCTTTTGCCTCAACACAGCACCAATAGCAAGATCACTTGCATCACACATAAGTTCAAAAGGTAGTTTTCAATCAGGGGGTGTGATAATTGGTGCTGTAATGAGTTTTTTCTTTAAGGTTTCAAAGGCATGTTTGCAAGTGTCATCAAAGATGAAAGGGCTATCAAGCATTAGCAAATTCCTCAATGGTTTTGCTATTTTTGAAAAATCTTTGATGAACCTCCTATAAAAGCCAGCATGCCCAAGAAAGCTCCTTACTGCTTTCACATTAACAGGTATAGAAAGTTTTTCAATAATTTCTATTTTAGCTTTATCAACTTCTATACCTTTGCATGATACTTTATGCCCAAGAACTATCCCTTCAGGAACCATAAAATGGCACTTCTCCCAATTTAACACCAGGTTAGTTTCTTTGCATCTTTTCAAAACAAGAGTTAAATGATGCAGACAAGTGTTAAATGAATTGCCAAAGACAGAAAAATCATCCATGAAGACTTCTAAAAATTTTTTCACCATATCAGAGAAAATGGAAAGCATACACCTTTGAAAGGTGGCTAGGGCATTGCACAGCCCCAAGGGCATCCTCCTGTAGGCGAAAACTCCAAATAGACATGTGAAGGAAGTCTTCTCTTGATCCTTGGGGTCCACCACTATTTGATTGTACCCAGAGTATCCATCTAGGAAGCAGTAATAAGCATGACCTGCCAATCTCTCCAACATTTGATCAATAAAGGGTAGAGGGAAGTGATCTTTTCTTGTAGCATCGTTCAATCTCCTATAGTCTATGCACATTCTCCACCCAGTCACTGTCCTAGTGGGGATTAACTCATTCTTCTCATTAGTGATGACTGTCATTCCTCCCTTTTTTGGTACAACTTGAACCGGACTCACCCATGAGATGTCAGAGATTGAAAAAATTATCCCAGCATTCCATAGCTTCATGACTTCTTTTTGAACTACCTCCTTCATGGCTGGATTGAGCCTTCTTTGGGGTTGAACCACAGACTTTGATTCTTCTTCCAGAAGAATTTTATGCATATAAATGGCTAGGCTAATGCCTTTGATATCCTCAATTGTCCAACCCAAGGCTGTTTTGTGAGCTTTCAACACTTCAATCAACCTTGTTTCTTCTTCCACATTCAAAGAGGAGTTGTCATTGGCAGGGCCTCTTCTTCTCCCAGGAACACGTATTTGAGGTGAGGGGGAAGAGGCTTCAACTCCTGTTTTGGCTTCTCCTTCTCCTTATCTTCACTGGAGATTTCTGTCACTTCCTCTTCTTGTTCCTCCTCCACTTCTTCGTCCTGTAGTTCATGACAAGTGGCTTCTAACATTTCCTCTACCAGACTTTCTATCATATCCACCTTCATGTAGTTCCCTTGTTCAGGGGGGTGTTGCATTGATTTGAAGACATTGATGACCATTTGCTCATTATGCACCCTGAAGATCATCTCTCCCTTCTCTACATCAATAATAGCTTTGGCTGTGGCTAGAAATGGCCTTCCCAAGATGATTGAATTGTTTCCTTCTTCTTCTGTATCTAAAATTACAAAGTCTGCAGGGAAGATAAACTCCCCAACCTTCACTAATAGATTTTCCACAATGCCATTGGGTGTCTTGATTGATCTGTCAGCCATCACTAAAGACATCCTGGTAGGTTTGAGTTCTTCTATGGCGAGCTTTCTCATCATTGATAACGGCATCAGATTAATACTAGCACCAAGGTCACAGAGAGCTTTGTTTAAGGTCATCTTACCTATGGTACATGAAACTACAAAACTCCCTGGATCTTTGAGCTTTGGTGGAATACCCCCTTGAATCACGGCACTACATTCTTCAGTGAGAAGCACTGTTTTCTTCTCTTGCCAACTCCTCTTTTTGTTGATGAGCTCTTTCAAGAATTTTGCATATAGAGGCATCTTCTCTAATGCCTCAGCCAGTAGAATATTTATCTCCAATTTCTTAAAAACTTCAAGAAATTTAGGGAAGTGTTGGTCCTTAGTCTCCTTATTGAACCTTTGGGGATATGGCAATGGAGGTGTGAAGTTCACTCCCTGCCTGTGATCCTTGGTTGGTTCTTCCATTGCTTCCTTCCCTTTTCTTGAGATTTGTGGTTGGTCTTCTTTTTCTTGAGCTTGCTTGCTTGTTGTCATATCCTTGTTGCTGGCTTTCTCTTTCTCTGTTGGCTCTTTGTTGCTTTCCTTAGGCTTCTTGGTTGCTTCTTTGTTGTCCACCAATGTCTTCCCACTCCTTAGTTGTATAGCTTTGCACTCCTCTTTTGGATTAGGAATGATGTCGCTTGGTAATGAGCTTGATGGTCTCTCAATAGCAATTTGCTTGGAAAGCTGTCCAATCTGCCTCTCCATATTTTTCATGGAAGCTTCCTGGTTCTTTGTTGTCATTTCTTGGTGCTTCATCATTTTCTCCATTAAGAGCTCCAAGTTGGTGATCCTCTGAGAGTCTTGTGAGATTGGTTGGGTGTGGGGTGTTGAAGGTTGATGGTAAGTATTTTGGTTGGTGACTTGGTTATTGGATTGATGATGGTCAGAGTTGGGGTAAGTGTTTTGTGGTTTTCTGTATGTATTTTGGTTGTTATTCTACTGATTGTTGTGGTTTGTGTTTTTCCAACTGTTTTGGTTTGAATTCCTTTGTCATGGCTGTTGAGTCTGAGTGTGATTGTCTCCCCATTTGAGGTTGGGGTGGTTCTTCCAGGATGGGTTATAAGTGTCACCATAAACCTCATTGTGTTTAGAGCCTTGATTGTGCATGTAATTCACTTGTTCTTGCTGTTGATCTTCACAAGCTTCTTCACCTTGCCCCCATGTGGTTGATGGCTGACTTGTATTTACTGCTGCAACTTGGAGGCTATCAATCATCTTGGCCATTTGCTCAAATTGTTGCTAAATCTGCTGCTGCATCATTTTGTTTTGAGCTAGGATTAAGTCCACTCCTTCCAACTCCATCACTCCTTTCCTTTGTGATGGTTGGCGTTGCCTTTGGTGAGCAAAGAAATATTGGTTGTTAGCCACTATATCAATGAGATTTTAGGCCTCCTCTGCAGTCTTCATCAATTGTAAAGAGCCCCATGCTGAGTGATCCAGAGCCTCCTGAGATTTCAATGTCAAGCCTTCATAAAAAATCTGCAGTATGTCCCATTCATTGAACATTTCAGGAGGGCACTTCCTGATTAGAGCCTTGTATCTCTCCCATGCCTCATAGATGGGTTCAGTATCCATCTGTGTAAATGTTTGTACTTCAGTCTTCAATCTAATAATCCTCTGAGGCGGGTAAAATTTGGCAAGGAACTTGCTCACTAGATCTTTCCAATTGTTGATGTTATCTCTTGGAAAGGATTCCAACCATTGAGTAGCTTTGTCTCTGAGGGAAAATAGAAATAACAGCAGCTTGTAAATGTCAGGATGTACACCATTGGTTTTGACAGTATCACAAATCCTCAGAAAGATGGATAAGTATTGGTTTGGGTCTTCAAGTGGTTCTCCTCCATAGGAGCAGTTGTTTTGAACCAAGGTGATGAGCTGTAACTTTAGTTCAAAATTGTTTGCATTAACATTTGGGGTAAGAATGCTACTCCCACAATGTCTAGGATTTGCAAATGTGTAGGAAGCCAAAACTTTTCTCTGTGGTGGATTGTTGTTGTTGTTGGCTGCTCCTGCTGGTGGATTTGTTGGGTTTGTTGAGTGTTCCTCCATATCTTGGAATTCTTCTTCTGAATCCTCTTCTCCAACAATGCCTTTCCCTCTTTCTGCTCTTCTTAATCTCCTGAGGGTTCTTTCGTCTTGTTCACAAAACGAGGGTATAGCTCCCCTTGTCCCTGACATACAAACTAAACATAAAAATCACACAAAACCAGAAAAATAGTAACACTTCAATCCATTTCTAGAGTGAAGTTTTGGTTAGCTTAGGCAAAAATTCAAACAATTAATGTGTTAGTCAAAAATAAAGAAAAATTGCTTAATCTAGATCACCACCTCACTTAATCATTGTCAACCTAATCAATCCCCGGAAACGACGCCAGAAACTTGATGTGTTGGAAAACGATCCAACACAAAATTCACCGACAAGTGTACCGGGTCGCATCAAGTAATAATAACTCACGTGAGTGAGGTCGATCCCACACGGATTGAAGGATTGAGCAATTTTAGTTAGGTGGTTGATTTAGTCAAGCGAGCAAGATTTGATTTGAGTGATTTGTAATTGACAGAAGCTAAATTGCATGAACAGTAAAGGGAGAGGGGCAATTGACTGTAAATTAAAGGGCAAAGAAAGTAAAGAAGCTGAATCTTAAAGTGCAAACAGAAACTTAGATTGCAAGAAATGTAAATGACTGAAACTTAAAGTTCAAGAAATGTAAATTGCTTGAATTATAAAAGGAATTGGGAATTGGGATTGCAGAAATTAAACAAGAGAAAGTAAAATTGCAATGGATAGAAGAATAAAGGATGAATTAAACTAAAGTGAATCTCAAACAGAAAAGTAAATCAGCTTGAAGAAGCATTCAGCAAATGAACTAAAATGAAAATGCAGATCTCAGGGGTCAAGAGACTAGAAAACTAAGTTTAGATCTCACTACCTTCCTTGATCCAATTCAGAAAATAATTGCAGACAAAATGAAAGATGAAAATCAGTAAAAAAACTTGAATTGTGCAAAAAGGAACAAAGAGATCTCAAGGTGAGGTTGAGACAGAATTTCCTCAACTCTTCACTTTCAAGACTCAAGCAAGCTTTGCAGAAAAGAAAACAAGAAAACCCAGAGAGGGGGAGAACTCAATTCTCCTCCCAATTCTCCAAGATCCAAAATCAATTTACAGAATGAAAATTCTCAAAGAAGAAAAGGTGAAAGTAAAAGTTCCGGTCTTTTCTAAATCAAACTAGATTCTATTTATACACTTCCTTCTATTGATCATTAAGCCTTGAATTTGGGCCTTGGCCTTGATGGAATTGGGTTAAAGATAGCCCCGGTTGATTGCTCTTGGTCTTGAGAAGAACTCTGTTACATTATGGGCTTTAGGATCATTCACGTTTGAGTCAACGTTTGAGGTAAACGTTAACTCAAACGTTTGCGTGTTAGCATTATGCAGAACGGTGCTTTTCTGTCACTCATGTTTGAGTTCATGTTTGAGGTCAAACGTGAGCTCAAACGTGCTCCCTCCAAGGCAATTTTTGCAGCCAACATTTGACCTCACGTTTGAGGCAAACGTTGGCGCAAACGTTAGTCCTCCTGGGTGTGTTATTGTGCCAACGTTTGACCTCAAGTTTGAGGCAAACATTGGCGCAAACGTTGCTTCCTCCAGGGTTAATTTTTAAGCCAACGTTTAACCTCAAGTTTGAGGCAAACGTTGGTGCAAACGTTGCTTCCTCCAGGGTTAATTTTTGAGCCAACGTTTGACCTCAAGTTTGAGGCAAACGTTGGCGTAAACATTGGCATCTCCTGGGTATATTTTGAGCCAACGTTTGACCTCAAGTTTGAGGCGAACATTGGCGCAAACGTTGGCATCTCCTTGGTATATTTTTGAGCCAACGCTTGACCTCAAGTTTGAGGCAAATGTTGGCACAAACGTGAGCTCTTCCCAGGGTGGCTTTGCTGCCTTCATTTCCATTGCTGCCATTCCCTTTCTTCAACCTTCCTCCAAGCCTTTTGGTCACCTGTCATCAATCAATAAATACATCAAAGCTATGCTAAAATCATGAGACTTCTTCTCATCCTTGACATATAAGCAATTATAGCACAAAACCTCATGAAAATACATCAATTTACTCATGGTTGATTGAATCCAAATACACATGAATTTCTACCCAAATGGCTTACTTGTAACTCAAGAAAGTGTATAAAACTTATTAAAAACAACGGAAAAAGACTAGTAAAAATAGGCTAACATGCCTTGGCATCAGTTAGTTAGTAGTTGTTGATTGTTAAGTGCTCTTGCTTACTTGCATATTTTTGTTTTGCTTTTCATAATTGCATGGTTTTCATTGCCTCCTCAGTTGAATGACACGGTCGCTTCCAGACCCGAGCTTGGCCACTTTTGATCTAGAAATTAAAAGAACTTTAACTCATATAAGGCAAGCTCGGCGCCGGTTAGCTTTTGTGGATAGTGAATCGGGACCCCTTGGGGAAACCTCCCGCTCACTATCACCACCCATCCGTGACTATCATTCTCCAATCAACGAGGAGACTCTATATTCATCTGTGGGGAGTACTAAACTCTCTTTGAGTGACTCAGGTGACACCGTCATGGCGGACCCACCTCGAAGAATCACCTTGAAGGAGGCCGGAGCTCCTGATCTTGACTTTCAACCGCTTCAAATCTTGTATCCGGCTTTAGACCCAAATTTTGAGCTCAAGTCCGGCACGATAAACTTGCTTCCCAAATACAATGGACTGCCTGGGAAAGATCCTCTGAAGCATCTAAAGGATTTCCAAGTTGCATGTGCAACTACGAGAAGACATGGGGCGGATGAAGCCGCGGTGTTGGTCTTTGCTTTCCCTTTCTCTTTGGAGGAGAAAGTGAAGGAGTGGTTTTATACTCAACCAGGTGAAGTTAGATCCAATTGGAACTTGTTGCGTAAAGAGTTTTTGGAAAAGTTCTACCCTCCCCATAAAACCGACAAGTTACGAAGAGAGATCTCTTGCATTGTGCAACGGGATGGGGAGACTTTGTATGAGTATTGGGAGAGATTTAAGAAGTTGCTGGAGGCTTGTCCTCACCATAGGATTGATGAGTTGGTTCTTATCAGTTATTTCTGTCAAGGAATGCACCACCAAGACAAGCTTCTCTTAGATGCCGCGAGTGGAGGATCGTTGACCAAAAACAAGACCGCTGCCGAAGCATGGGAAGTCATATCTGATCTAGCAGACTCTACTCTACTCAACCCTATTCTAACCAAGACCCTCGAGAAAATGACAATCTTGTTGCGACAACTCACCCAAGGGCAACAAATCCCTCAAGCTTTGATAGTTGCCCCACCTCAACCTCCAAGAATTGAAGGACCACCAAAGATATGTGGTGTTTGTGCATGTAACACTCATTACACCGATGAGTACCCTCAGCTCCAAGAGGACACTACATTGGCGGTAGCTAACTCCTATCCATAAAGACTAAACTACAGCCAAGGACCCTACCAACATGGAAGCAATCAAAACCAAAGGTGGAACCAAGCCCCTCAAGCTCAACCCAACCAAAATGCTCAAGTCTACTACCATCAACATCTCCAAGGTCAACCACAATACCAACAATCATACCAACAACCCTCACAATCTCAACCTCAACCGAAATACCAACACCCCCATAGTAGGCCTAGCCCTCTGGTGCACGAAATTGTGATCCCTGGTAATGGCTCCAAAAACTTGGTGCTCTAATCTTAATTCATAACTTCGATACAACTAACCAGCAAGTGCACTGGGTCCTCCAAGTAATAAAACCTTACGTGAGTAAGGGTCGATCCCACGGAGATTGTTGGTATGAAGCAAGCTATGGTCACCTTGTAAATCTCAGTCAGGTGGATATCAAATGGTTATGGAGTTTTCGAATATTAATAATAAATAAACAGAAAATACAGATAGAAATACTTATGTAACTCATTGGTGAGAATTTCAGATAAGCGTATAGAGATGCTTTCGTTCCTCTGAACCTCTGCTTTCCTGCTGTCTTCATCCAATCCTTCCTACTCCTTTCCATGGCAAGCTTTATATAAGGCATCACCGTTGTCAATGGCTACATCCCATCCTCTCTGTGAAAAAGGTCCAAATGCTCTGTCACGGCACGGCTAATCATCTGGAGGTTCTCGATTATACTGGAATAGGATTCACCCTCCTTTTGCGTCTGTCACTACGCTCAGCACTCGCGAGTTTGAAGTTCGTCACAGCCATCCCTTCCCAGATCCTACTCGGAATACTACAGACAAGGTTTAGACTTTTCGGATCTCAGGAATGGCCATCCATGGGTTCTAACTTATACCACGAAGATACCAATAACTCGGACTCGGTCCCTGTATTAGATATCCAAGAGATATCCATTCAATCTAAGGTAGAACGGAAGTGGTTATTAGGCACGCATTCATGGGGGAATGATGATGACTGTCATGATCATCACATTCATAGTGAAGTGCGAATGAATATCTTAGAAGCGGAATAAGTTGAATTGAACATAGAACAGTAGTACTTTGCATTAAATCATGAGGAACAACAGAGCTCCACACCTTAATCTATAGAGTGCAGAAACTCTACCGTTGAAAATACATAAATGATAATGGAGTTCATTGGTCTTGGCCCCAGAGGGGAACCGGAGTAACCAAGACTGTGAATAAAATGATAAAAAGTTCTATATATACTAGACTAGTTACTAGGGTTTACAGAAGTAAGTAATTGATGCATAAATCCACTTCCGGGGCCCACTTGGAGTGTGCTTGGGCTGAGCTTGAAGTTTACACGTGTAGAGCCTTCTTTTGGAGTTGACCGCCAAGTTGTAACGTGTTTTTGGCGTTCAACTCTGGTTCGTGACGTGTTTCTGGCGTTTAACTCCAGACTGCAGCGTAGAACTGGCGTTCAATGCCCTTTTGCGTCGTCTAAACTCGAGCAAAGTATAGACTATTATATATTGATGGAAAGCCCTAGATGTCTAATTTCCAACGCAATTGGAAGAGCGCCATTTTGAGTTTTGTAGCTCAAGAAAATTCCCTTTGAGTGCAGGGAGGTCAGAATCCATTAGCATCAGCAGTCCTTCTTCAACCTCTGAATCTGATTTTTGCTCAAGTCCCTCAATTTCAGCCAGAAAATACCTGAAATCACAGAAAAACACAAAAACTCATAGTAAAGTCCAAAAATGTGAATTTAACATAAAAACTAATAAAAACATCCCTAAAAGTAACTAGATCCTACTAAAAACATACTAAAAACAATGCCAAAAAGCGTATAAATTATCCGCTCATCACAACACCAAACTTAAATTGTTGCTTGTCCCCAAGCAACTGAAAATCAAATAGGATAAAAAAGAAGAGAATATGCTATAAATTCCAAAATATCAATGAAACATAGCTCCAATCAGATGAGCGGGACTTGTAGCTTTTTGCCTCTTGAATAGTTTTGGCATCTCACTTTATCCATTGAAGTTCAGAATGATTGGCATCTATAGGAACTCAGAGTTCAGATAGTGTTATTGATTCTCCTAGTTTAGTATGTTGATTCTTGAACACAGCTACTTTATGAGTCTTGGCCGTGGCCCTAAGCATTTTGTTTTCCAGTATTACCACTGGATACATAAATGCCACAGACACATAATTGGGTGAACCTTTTCAGATTGTGACTCAACTTTGCTAAAGTCCCCAATTAGAGGTGTCCAGGGTTCTTAAGCACACTCTTTTTTGCTTTGGACCTTGACTTTAACCGCTCAGTCTCAAGTTTTCACTTGACACCTTCACGCCACAAGCACATGGTTAGGGACAGCTTGGTTTAGCCGCTTAGGCCAGGATTTTATTCCTTTAGGCCCTCCTATCCACTGATGCTCAAAGCCTTGGGATCCTTTTTATTTACCCTTGCCTTTTGGTTTTAAGGGTTATTAGCTTTTTGCTCTTGTCTTTTGGTTTTAAGAGCTTTTGGCTTTTTCTGCTTGCTTTTTCTTTTTCTATTTATTTATTTTTTTTCGCCATTTTTTTCTGCAAGCTTTGTATTCACTGCTTTTTCTTGCTTCAAGAATCATTTTTATGATTTTTCATATTATCAAATAACATGTCTCCTTGTCATCATTCTTTCAAGAGCCAACATATTTAACATTCTTAAACAACAACTTCAAAAGACATATGCACTGTTCAAGCATTCATTCAGAAAACAAAAAGTATTGTCACCACATCAATATAATTAAACTAAGTTGAAGGATAAATTCGAAACTCATGTACTTCTTGTTCTTTTGAATTAAAAACATTTTTTTTATTTAAGAGAGGTGATGGATTCATAGGACATTCATAACTTTAAGACAAGGTTACTAAATACTAATGATCATGTAATAAGACACTAACATAGATAAGCACTTAACATAAAGAAAATGAAAAACAGAAAATTTGAGAACAAGGAATGAGTCCACCTTAGTGATAGTGGCGTTTTCTTCTTGAGGAACCAATGATGTCCTTGAGCTCTTCTATGTCTCTTCCTTGTCTTTGTTGCTCCTCCCTCATTGCTCTTTGATCTTCTCTAATTTCATGGAGGATGATTGAGTGCTCTTGATGTTCCACCCTTAGTTGTCCCATGTTGGAACTCAGTTCTCCTAGAGAGGTGTTGATTTGCTCCCAAAAATTATGTGGAGGAAAGTGCATCCCTTGAGGCATCTCAAGGATTTCTCGGTGATGAGCTTCTTCATGCGTCTCTTGAGATCCATGAATAGGCTCTCTTGTTTGCTCCATCCTTTTCTTAGTGATGGGCTTGTCCTCATCAATGAGGATATCTCCCTCTATGTCAATCCCAGCCGAATTGCATAGATGGCAAATGAGGTGAGGGAAGGCTAACCTTGCCATAGTGGAGGACTTGTCAACCACCTTGTAGAGTTCTTGAGGTATAATCTCATGAACCTCCACCTCTTCTCCAATCATGATGCTATGGATCATGATGGCCCAGTCTATAGTAACTTCAGACTGGTTGCTAGTGGGAATGATTGAGCGTTGAATGAACTCCAACCATCCTCTAGCTACAGGCTTAAGGTCCAGTCTTCTCAGTTGAACCGGTTTGCCTTTTGAGTCAATCTTCCATTGAGCTCCTTCTACACATATGTCCATGAGGACTTGGTCCAACCTTTGATCAAAGTTGACTCTCCTTGTGTAGGGGCGTGCGTTCTCTTCTATTATTGGCAAGTTGAACGCCAACCTCACATTTTCCGGACTAAAATCTAAGTATTTCCCCCGAACCATGGTGAGATAATTCTTTGGGTTCGGGTTCTTACTTTGATCATGGTTCCTAGTGATCCATGCATTAGCATAGAACTCTTGAACCATTAGAATTCCGACTTGTTGGATGGGGTTTGTTAGAACTTCCCAACCTCTTCTTTGGATCTCATGTCGGATCTCCGGATACTCATTTTTCTTGAGTTTGAAAGGGACCTTGGGGATCACCTTCTTCTTGGCCACAACATCATAGAAGTGATCTTGATGGGCTTTGGAGATGAATCTTTTCATCTCCCAGGACTCGGAGGTGGAAGCTTTTGTATTCCCTTTCCCTTTTCTAGAGGATTCTCCGGTCTTAGGTGCCATCAATGGTAATGGAAAAACAAAAAGCTTTATGCTTTTACCACACCAACTTAGAATATTGCTCGCCCTCGAGCAAGAGAAGAAAGAATAGATGAAGAAAAAGAAGAAATAGAGGAGAGGGAGAGAGAGTTGTGTTTCGGCCAACAAGGGGAAGAGAGGGTTGTGTTGTGTGAAAATGAAGAAAAATGGAGGGGTTTATATAGTGGAGGGAGAGGGGTTAGGTTCAGCCATTTAGGGTGGGTTTGGGTGGGAAAGTGATTTTGAATTTTGAAGGTAGGTGGGGTTTATGAGGTAGGTTTATGGGAAAGAGTGGATGGATGTGAGTGGTGAAGGGGTAGTAGGGAAGAGAGGCTTGAGGTGATTGGTGAAGGATTTTGGGGAAGGGTGTTTATTGGGAAGAGAGGATGAATGAGAAGAGGGAAGAGTATGAGTGGAGGTAGGTGGGGATCCTGTGGGGTGCACAGATGCTGAGATGATCCTGTGGGTCCATAGATCCTGAGGTGTCAAGAAATTGCATCACTGCACCAATTAGGCATGTAAAATGCCTTTGCATGCAATTCTGGCGTTTAAACGCCGAATTGGTGCTTGTTCTGGACATTCAGCGCCCAGATGCAGCATGTTTCTGGCGTTGAATGCCAATTCTATGCTTGTTTCTGGCGTTCAGCGCCAGCTTTCCTCAGTGTGCATTTCTGGCATCTGAACGCCAGGATGCTGCTTGTTTTGGGCGTTCAACGCTAGATGCTCCTTACTGGCGTTTAAACGCCAGTAAGTCCTTCCTCCAGGGTGTGATTTTTCTTCTGCTGTTTTTGATTCTGTTTTTTATTTTTCTATTTATTTTGTGACACCACATGATCATGAACCTAATAGAACATGAAAGAACAATAAAAATAAAAATAAAATTAGATAAATAAAAATTGGGTTGCCTCCCAACAAGCGCTTCTTTAATGTCAATAGCTTGACAGTGGGCTCTCATAGAGCCACACAGGTGATCAGGTCAATTTTATAGACTCCCAACACCAAACTTAGAGTTTGGATATGGGAGTTCAACACCAAACTTAGAGTTTGGCTGAGGCCTCCCAACACCAAACTTAGAGTTTGACTATGAAGGCTCTGGTTGACTCTGTTTTGAGAGAAGCTTACTGTGCCTCTTTTCCATCTTTACAGAAAGGTGACCTTGAGTTTTAAACACAAGGAAGTCCTCATTCAATTGAAGGACTAATTCACCTCTGTCTACATCAATCACAGCTCTTGTTGTGGCTAGGAAGGGTCTTCCAAGAATGATGGATTCATCCTCATCCTTCCCAGTATCGAGGATTATGAAATCAGCAGGGATGTAAAGGCCTTCAACCTTTACTAACACGTCCTCTACTTGTCCATAAGCCTCTTTTCTTGAGTTGTCTGTCATCTCTAATGAGATTTTAGCAGCTTATACCTCAAAGATTCCCAGTTTCTCCATTACAGAGAGTGGCATGAGGTTTATTCCTGACCCAAGGTCACATAGAGCCTTCTCAAAGGTTATGGTGTCTATGGTACAAGGTATTAGGAACTTTCCAGGATCCTGTTTCTTCTGAGGCAGTCTCAGTTGATCCAATGCATTTAGTTCATTGGTGAACAGGGGAGGTGCATCTCCCCAAGTCTCTTTACCAAATAAATTGGCATTCAGCTTCATGATTGCACCAAGGAACTTGGCAACTTGCTCTTTAGTAACATCTTCATTCTCTTCAGAAGAAGAGTACTCTTCAGAGCTCATAAATGGCATAAGGAGGTTCAATGGAATCTCTATGGTCTCTAGATGAGTCTCAGATTCCTTTGGTTCCTCAGAGAGAAACTCCTTATTGATCACTGGACGTCCCAGGAGGTCTTCCTCCTTGGGATTCACGTCCTCCCCTTCCTCCTTGGGTTCGGCTATGATGGTTATATCAATGGCCTTGCACTCTCCTTTTGGATTTTCTTCTGTATTGCTTGGGAGAGCACTAGGAGGGGTTTCAGTGATCTTCTTACTCAGCTGACCCACTTGTGCCTCCAAATTTCTAATGGAGGACCTTGTTTCATTCATGAAACTCAGAGTGGCCTTAGATAGATCAGAGACTAAATTTGTTAAATTAGAGGTATTTTGTTCAGAGTTCTCTGTCTGTTGCTGAGTGGATGATGGAAAAGGCTTGCTATTGCTAAGCCTGTTTTTTCCACCATTATTAAAGCCTTGTTGAGGCTTTTATTGATCCTTCCATGAGAAATTTGGGTGATTTCTCCATGAGGGGTTATAGGTGTTCCCATAATGTTCACCCATATAATTTACCTCTGCTATTGCAGGGTTCTCAGGATCATAAGCTTCTTCTTCAGAAGATGCCTCTTGAGTACTGTTGGATGCAGCTTGCATTCCATTCAGACTCTGAGAAATCATATTAACTTGCTGAGTCAATATTTTATTCTGAGCCAATATGGCATTCAGAGTATCAATTTCAAGAACTACATTCTTCTGAGGCGTCCCATTACTCACAGGATTCCTCTCGAAAGTGTACATAAACTGGTTATTAGCAACCATGTCAATGAGTTCTTGAGCTTCTGCAGGCGTTTTCTTTAAGTGAATGGATCCACCTGCAGAAGTATCCAATGACATCTTAGCTAATTCAGACAGACCATCATAGAATATATCTAGGATGGTCCATTCTGAAAGCATGTCAGAAGGACACTTTTTGGTCAGTTCCTTGTATCTCTCCCAAGCTTCATAGAAGGGTTCACCTTCTTTCTGTCTGAAGGTTTGAACATCCACTCTAAGCTTACTCAGCTTTTGAGGAGGAAAGAACTTGGCTAAGACAGCCTTGACCAGCTTATCCCAAGAGTTCAGGCTATCCTTAGGTTGAGAGTCCAACCTTATTCTAGCTTTGTCTCTCACAGCAAAAGGGAAAAGCATGAGCCTGTACACTTCAGGATCTACTCCATTAGTCTTAACAGTATCACATATCTGCAAGAATTCAGTTAAGAACTGAAAAGGATCTTCAGATGGAAGTCCATGAAACCTACAGTTTTGTTGCATCAGAGAAACTAATTGAGGTTTAAGCTCAAAGTTGTGTGCTCCAATGGCAGGGATGGAGATGCTTCTTCCATGTAAATTGGAATTAGGTGCAGTGAAGTCACCAAGCATCCTCCTTGCATTATTATTATTTTCGGCTGCCATCTCCTCTTCCTGTTCGAAAATTCCTGTAAGGTTGTCTCTGGATTGTTGTATTTTAGCTTCTCTTAGTTTCCTTTTCAGAGTCCTTTCAGGTTCTGGATCTGCTTCAACAAGAATGTTCTTGTCCTTGCTCCTGCTCATATGAAAGAGAAGGGAACAGAAAAATAATAATAGGGATCCTTTTTACCACAGTATAGAGGTTCCCTTGTTGTGAGTAGAAGAAAAGAAGAGTAGAAGAGAAAAGAAAGGAGAGTCCAAACAGAAGGGTGAGGAGAGCAGAGATATGAGATGAAGAGAAGTGTTAGTAGATGAATAAATAAATAGAAGAAGATGAGAGGTGAGAGGATTTTCGAAAATTAAAAATTAAAATTTAAAGTTAAATTTCGAAAATAGTTTTTGAAAAAGGTTAGTAATTTTCGAAAATTAGGAATGAAATAAAATTAAAATAAAAAATTAAAATATTTAGTTAAATTAAAAAGAAATTTTGAAAAAGAGGGAAGAAATTTTCGAAAATTAAAGGTAAAAAGTTAGTTGGGCAGTTTTACTAAAGATAAGAAACAAACAATCAATTAGTTAGTTGAAAGAGATTTGAAATTCAATTTTTAAAAAATAAGAAGATAAGAAGTTAGAAAAGATATTTGAAAAAGATAAGATAAAAAGATATTTTTGAAAAGATATGATTGAAATTAGTTTTGAAAAAGATTTGATTTTAAAAATCACAATTAATGACTTGACCCACAAGAAATCACAAGATATGATTCTAGAACTTAAAGTTTAAATTTTTCTTAACAAGTAAGTAACAAACTTGAAATTTTTGAATCAAAACATTAATTGTTGATAATATTTTCGAAAATTATGAGATAAAATTAAGAAGAAGATTTTTGAAAAATATTTTTAAAATTTTTGAAAATAAATAAGAAAAATGAAAAAGATTTAATTTTTGAAAAAGATTTTGAAAAAGATAAGATTTTTAAATTGAAAATTTGATTTGACTCATAAGAAACAATTGAATTTTAAAAATTTTTGAAAAAGTCAATCCAAATTTTCGAAATTTATGAGAGAAAAAAGGAAAGATATTTTTTTTATTTTTGAATTTTTAATGATGAAAGAGAAAAACAAAAAAATTGACTCACAACATGAAAATTATGAATCAAAACACATGATGCATGCAAGAACACTATGAATGTCAAGATGAACACCAAGAACACTTTGAATGTCAAGATGAACATCAAGAACTTATTTTTGAAAAATTTTTAAGAAAAGAAAACATGTAAGACACCAAACTTAGAAATTTTTCATGCATAGACACTATGAATGCAAGAATGCATATGAAAAACAAGAAAAGACACAAAACACAAAAATATGAAGATCAAACAAGAAGACTGGACAAGAACAACTTGAAGATCATGAAGAACACTATGAATGCATGAATTTTCGAAAAATGCATAAATTTTTTTTTTTTAGAAAAAAAATGCAATTGACACCAAACTTAAAAATTGACTCAAGACTCAAACAAGAAACACAAAATATTTTTTATTTTTATGATTTTATAAATTTTTTTGTATTTTTGTATATTTTTTTTTCAAAAAACATATAGGAAAAAGAAAATAAGAAATTCAAAAATTTTTAATAAGAATTCCAGGAATCTTTCAATGTTAGCCTAAAGCTTCAATCCAAGGGTTAGACATGGCTTAATAGTCAGCCAGCTTTAGGATATAAATCAGGCATGCAACAGCTGATACTTCATCCAACTCCATATACATGCCTTTTATGTTGACAAGTGGAAGCCTCAATCCAAAAGAATTTGGATATGGCTTTACAGCCAGCCAGGCTTCAACATGTTACCATGAAACTCTAGAATTTATTCTTAAAAATTCTGAAATAATTTTCGAAAACAAAGGGAAAAACTTTTTTTTTTTGAATATTAATTGGGAAAAACGAAAAAGAAGAAAATATTTTTGAAAAATTTTTGAAAACTTTTTGAAAATAAAATAAGAAGAAAATTACCCAATCTGAGCAACACGATGAACCGTTAGTTGTCCAAACTCGAACAATCCCCGGCAACGGCACCAAAAACTTGGTGCACGAAATTGTGATCCCTGGTAATGGCTCCAAAAACTTGGTGCTCTAATCTTAATTCATAATTTGTCACAACTTCGATACAACTAACCAACAAGTGCACTGGGTCGTCCAAGTAATAAAACCTTACGTGAGTAAGGGTCGATCCCACGGAGATTGTGAGTATGAAGCAAGCTATGGTCACCTTGTAAATCTCAGTCAGGCGGATATCAAATGGTTATGGAGTTTTCGAATATTAATAATAAATAAACAAAAAATACAGATAGAAATACTTATGTAACTCATTGCTGAGAATTTCAGATAAGCGTATAGAGATGCTTTCGTTCCTCTGAACCTCTGCTTTCCTGCTGTCTTCATCCAATCCTTCCTACTCCTTTCCATCGCAAGCTTTATATAGGGCATCACCGTTGTCAATGGCTACATCCCATCCTCTTTGTAAAAAAGGTCCAAATGCTCTGTCACGGCACGACTAATCATCTGGAGGTTCTCGATTATACTGGAATAGGATTTACCCTCCTTTTGCGTCTGTCACTACGCCCAGCACTCGCGAGTTTGAAGTTCGTCACATCCATCCCTTCCCAGATCCAACTTAGAATACCACAGACAAGGTTTAGACTTTTCGGATCTCAGGAATGGCCATCCATGGGTTCTAACTTATACCACGAAGATACCAATAACTCGGACTCGGTCCCCTGTATTAGATATCCAAGAGATATCTATTCAATCTAAGGTAGAACGGAAGTGGTTGTCAGGCACGCATTCATGGGGGAATGATGATGACTGTCACGATCATCACATTCATAGTGAAGTGCGAATGAATATCTTAGAAGCGGAATAAGTTGAATTGAATATAGAACAGTAGTACTTTGCATTAAATCATGAGGAACAGCAGAGCTCCACACCTTAATCTATGGAGTGCAGAAACTCTACTGTTGAAAATACATAAGTGATAATGGAGTTCATTGGTCTCGGCCCCAGAGGGGAACCGGAGTAACCAAGACTGTGAATAAAATGATAAAAAGTTATATATATACTAGACTAGTTACTAGGGTTTACAAAAGTAAGTAATTGATGCATAAATCCACTTTCGGGGCCCACTTGGTGTGTGCTTGGGCTGAGCTTGAAGTTTACACATGCAGAGGCTTCTTTTGGAGTTGACCGCCAAGTTGTAACGTGTTTTTGGCGTTCAACTATGGTTCGTGACGTGTTTCTGGCATTTAACTCTAGACTGCAGCGTAGAACTAGCGTTTAACGCCCTTTTGCGTCGTCTTAACTCAGGCAAAATATGGACTATTATATATTGCTGGAAAGCCCTGGATGTCTACTTTCCAACGCAATTGGAAGAGCGCCATTTGGAGTTCTGTAGCTCAAGAAAATCCCCTTTGAGTGCAGGAAGGTCAGAATCCATCAACATCAGCAGTCCTTCTTCAACCTCTGAATCTGATTTTTGCTCAAGTCCCTCAATTTCAGCCAGAAAATACCTGAAATCACAGAAAAACACACAAACTCATAGTAAAGTCCAGAAATGTGAATTTAACATAAAAACTAATAAAAACATCCCTAAAAGTAACTAGATCCTACTAAAAACATACTAAAAACAATGCCAAAAAGCGTATAAATTATCCGCTCATCACCCTCCTCAAGTTAACCAAGCCCTTCCCTCTAATCAACCTCACGTGAATGACACAATTCACACCTTCATGCAAGAACAATGAGAGTTCCATAAGAAACAAGAGGCATACATGGCTACCATAGCCGATGCCCTTTTTCCGTTTAACTCTCCCCCCTTAACCCGCACAAAACACCCAACAAGCTTCATCTTCGAGTAGTTTGCCCTCCCAACCTCAACCCAACCCTAAGGGTAGCATCAATGCCATTACCCTTAGGAGCGGCACTAAACTTGATAAAAATGTTGCTATGCCTACAAGGTTAAGTGAAAAAAACGAACAATGAAGAGGTAGGAGATGAAGTGGAAGCGATGAGGGATGAAGATGAAAGTGTTGACAAAAGCGAGGAAGAACCACCCAAGGTCAAGGAGCCAAAGGGAAAGACCTTGCTTGAAGAGCCTTTGCCCATTCCATTCCCAACTTTAGCCAAGAAGGCCAAGAAACAAGAAGAGCTTGACCCTAATATGGTGGAAGTTTTTAAGAAGGTTGAAGTCACCGTCCCCCTCTTCCAAGCCATTCAACAAGTGCCCAAATATGCCAAGTTCCTTAAAGATATTTGCACTCACAAAGACAAGCTTGGCAATCTGAATACAAAGCCGGTAGATGATTCTATCTCTTCTTTACTTTCTGAAAAATATAATGATCCCGGCCCATGTTTGGTCACTTGCTTGATTGGTGGGATGAAATTCATGGACTGTATGTGTGACCTGGGGGCGTGCGTAAGCATTATGCCACTCCCCATTTATGAAATATTGAATTTGTCACCCCTAAAGAGGTCTGGGGCGAGGTTTGTGCTAGCCGATAAAAGTATTGTGTCAGTTGTTGGGATTGTAGAGAATGTCCTGGTTAATATTCAAGGATTGCTCTTTCCAGCTGATTTTCACATTTTGGAGACCCCTCCCATTGACTCAAACAAGCCATCATCCATACTCTTTGGAAGGCCATTCTTAAAGACGCCCCGTTTTAAGCTAGATGCACATTCCGGAGTCTATTCTTTTGAGTCGGATGGCAAGTTGGTCAAGTTCACTTTGGAGGAGTCAAACAAGCCCATTCTTGAAGCCTATTCTATTTTTGGATGCGACATCGTTGAAGATCAAGTGATTGAGGATGGGAAGGAACAAGAAAAAGAAGATGTTGCCAAGAAGTCAAACTCAAAGGATCACACTCAACCCAAGAATGCCAAGGAGTTGGAGATTTTCCTCCTTGGTAAAGTTTCCAAGTGACAAATGAAACCATGCAAGTCCAACTTAGGACTCTAAACCAAAGTGCTCGGTGGGAGACACCCCACCATGGTAACTTTGTTCCAATTTTATCTCTTGTTTATAGCCTTTTGAATTATTTGCTTTCTTGTGACATAATGGTTAGTTTAGGTTTGGTTTGATGAATTTTGAGTTGTATAAGTTGATTTACTTGTGGACTGTGAATTTGTGCTTATTGAATGATTTGGGGTTGGTATGTTGATATACTAAGGGTAGGAACCTTAGTTTTGAAGAGAAAAGAATTTTCTGAAACAGGACATCTGTACGTCCGCACCCACCTGTGTGTGCGCACAAAACCGTGTTTTTCGTCACCTATGCGGCCGCACGTATCTGTGCATCCGCACATGCCCTTGTATGCCCTCTGGTCGCAGTGCCAGCATAGCCTGTGCGTGCCCGCTGCCCATTCTTCTTTGATCTGTGCGAGCGCACGTCTTCGTGCGTACGCACACAACCCCTCTCATACTTCATCTGTGTGGCCGCACAGATGTGTGCGCCCGCACACTGCTTGATAGCCCCTCTGGTGGGAGCGAGAGAACAGCTTGTATGCCTGAACAACCTCCCCCATTTCTAACCCTTGTGCGTGCGCACGGACCTGTGTGCGCACGCATACATGCCTTTGTCCCCAAGTATATAAAAAAATAAAAAAAAGGGAGCTTCTCTGTGCGGTCGCACGTCCTTGTGCGTCCGCACGCCCTTTTACAACCTCTCTGGTCACAGCGATCGCACGCTGTGTGCGTTCACATCCTTCGTAGTTTTCATCTCTATGCGTCCGCATAGGCCCTTGTGCATCCACACACGACGCGTTCTGGGCAATAACAGGGCAACCTGCCCTGTTGAGAGGCAGCTTTCTTCTTTTCTTTCTTCTCCTTCGCTGCTCTCTTTCTCTCTTCTGAGCCCAGCTCCGCCGGTCCCTGCCGTCGGCCACCACCGTCGTCAGCCCACCGCTGGCGACCCTTCTCTCTTTCTCCCTTTTCTCTTATTCCTCTTCTCTTTTCTTTATTTCTTTCCTTTCCCTCTCCTTTCTCTTTACACCACCGGTGAGTTCCCTCTTCCGGTGCTTCTTTTTCCAGCGAACCCAAACGCCGTGATTTCGCAGTGGCTATAATGAGTGCCATTGTTTCTCCCTCGTTCTTGTCCTACTCAACCTTTATATCTTAGGTTCTTGTTTCTCCTTTCTTTTTATGTTAATATTTTTGCACTTGCTTTCATTTCTTTTATGTTGCTTAGATTCAATTATCTGCTTTCTTTGTTCCTTCTTTGTATTGCAAAGTGTTGTTGCTTGATTGTTGGGTTGGTTATGAACATATTTGAGCTTAATTATGATGAACTTGCACATTGCATACCACATGTTCGAGAAAATGCCTCAATGAACATTTTGTTTGTTTCATATGACTTGGCCATCATATGTGTTCAATTTATCTCTTGTTAAGCATATTGTATGAATGGTGCAACTTCTATTATGACTTTTGATGGTAGAAAATTGAAATCACCAATACATTTTCTTGTTTGTTGATGTGAAATTTTGGTTGTAAATGCATTGTGTTGGTGTAATATAAGTTTCATTGTTCATCTTGGAATTTCAATTGAGTAACCGCTCTACGAATGTTCAAATTTTGATGATATCTTGATCAAACATCTTTTGGGCTTCCAATTGAGAACATTGTAGGTGTGATTACTACTTTTTGAGGATGAACAATGGACAATCCCTTTTTGGTGCTTGCTTGAAATTATTGGCATTTCTCTGTTCTATATTTGCAACTTGAGCACTAAATCGTGAAGCTTTGAGCTATGAATTGCCTTAAGGGTGTGATTGCAGTGATATCCGGTGGGTGGGTGTGTTCCAACCACGCGCAACATTGGAATATACACACCGTGTTTCTTACAAATCACACTACTTCTATAAGCTCTTTTAGCATTGTTAGTGCTTCCTCAACGATTTCACTTTATTGTTGTCCTATGATCTCAAAGTTCTTTTATTTGTATTTTCAGGATGAGGAAGAAGGGTAAGACACCGGTTACTTCACCGGTTGAGCAAACTACCACTCCCTTCCCTGATATTTGGTGGCATCGCCAAGGTCGTAGACCGGATACCTTGGTTAACCAGAGAGCCAACTCTCAATTCAAGGCTATTAAGAAGCGTACAATCCATTGGGAGCGGCCATTGAAGGTTTCAAGCCAATACAAGGCGACTATCCACCAAAGGATCACCTCGCTTCATTAGGAGTTTCTCGAGCAAGAACCCATTGAAGTCAATGAGACTATGGTGCGGAAATTTTATGCAAACTACCAAGCTTGGGAAGCGAATTCAGTCTTCCTCCGAGAAAAGATGTTGGATACATCCAATCAAGCTCTAGAAGCTATTCTGAACATCCCCCACATTCCACTTGAGAAAGATGAATATTCCAAGATCAAAGTGGATGTCTTCAAGGAAAGAGTATCTCTGACTCCCATTCTTGAGAGAATAGGCCGTCCTGGTGCATCTTGGGAGTATAGCAAAGGGAGGAATTTTATTTCCACTAGTATTGCATACTCTGATTTGAATACTGAAGCTCGTATATGGCATCAGATTGTGGCGGACTACATCATCTCGAGCACCCACTATACCCATGTGAGATTTAGAACTGCTTTGCTACTATGGGCTATTATGAAAGGGAAGCATATAGCCATCTTGCCTTTATTGCGCAAATCGATTTGAAAATTAGTTGAGAAGAAGAATATCAGCATTCCATTTCCGTCGATGGTGATGCGCTTAGCAAACGCAGCGAGGGTAGAGAGGCGACCAACGGACATTATGTTCCGGACTCCTAGAGGCAACAAGTTCATTCCGAGGGGTGATTTGGAAAGATCAACAAACACTACCCCCTCCAAGAGGAAGACACCCATAGCACCACCATCAAGTCTACCACCTTCATCAACTGCTTTACCCTTTCTCCGACCTCTTCCGGATTTATTTCGAGACATCTTGCACAATATCCACCATATGGAGCACTTAGAGCGCAAACATTTTGAGTGGATAGTGGCAAGGCTAGAAGGAAGATGCCCCGGCCCGATTCCTAGAGATTCATGCGAGCTAGCTGGGGAGGAGCATGATGTAGTTGACCATCCCACTCATGAGTCCACCAGCTGAAGGTGGCCCCTCTTCATCCTCCTGGATCGTGAGCATGCACAGAGGACCGTGCACAAATTAAGTGTGGAGGAGGATTAGGATCGATGACTTCAAGGGGGTAAAAAACATTTCTCTCTTAAAGACACTTTGCAATGTTTCTTGTAGTACTTTTCCTTTATTTTGAGTAGCTTTATTTCTATTGCATCTTGTTTTGTTTGCTGTAAATATTTCTTTATCACTTATGGATAGTTAGTAGTTAATATTTGCATGTTGCATGATAGAATGAATAAGTTGGTGAAACACCAAGGAATTTCCATGAAATTTTCCTTTTAAGGCCATACCATTGATTGAATTGAAGAAAAATTTGTTTACCAACTTGCTTGGAGTCTTTTGTTTGTAGAACATGGAAACGAGCTAGAACAACATACCTTGTGAGATTTGAGCTTTAATAGATGGTTGCACTTTTCAGCCATAATATTGTTCTTGTGTGTGATTATACTCCCTTTTTGATTGTGATCATTGATTTGCATGATTCTTTATGTCCTGTATTTATGTTTGGATGCATTTAGCATGATTGAGACCATTTTTTATGATAAACTCACTAACCTATATGGCCAACCCTTGCATTCACCTTTGTGAACCCCTTTGAGCATATGAATCCCCTTTTGTTCTAATGATAGCACATTACTCCCCTTAAGCAGAAAACCATTGATGTTCTTGAATTATTCTTTGATTAGCTTGGGTGGATTAGTGTGTAAATTCTAAGTGTGGGGGAATTTTGGGAAGCATTGGTGATAAAGGCATGAACTCTTGGTGAAAAGAAATTTTGGGCAATTAGGTAATGCTCATGCATTTCACTAATTAAAACATATGCATTTATAGTTCAAAAAAAAAAAAACCTTGTGCATAACAAAGTATGAATAAAAAGAGTAAATAAAGGATGCATATGCCATGTTTGAAAAGAAAATGCATGAGTGAAGGGAGATAGGAAAGAGAAAATGGGTAAAAATGTTGTATTGTTATGTGTACATAGGTGATGTAGGATTAGGTGGACATTCGAGCTAATCAAAGAACTAATTCTTTAAGTCCACTTGACCATATTTCATCCTACCTAACCCTAACCCCATTACATCCCTCTAAAGACCTCATGATACTTGTTATTCATGCATTAAATACTAATTGATTGTTAGATGACTTGCAAATCTTTGAAAAGCATGATAGAAGGGGAATTGAGTTGTTAAACCCCTAAACATTGAGCGAATTGAGTGGATACAGATCCGGTGAGGGGTTTGATCGCTCAATCCTATGTTCTTACGCTTCATATTGCATCTTCTTGCAAGTTGTTTGGTTGGATAGCTTTGATAACTTCAATTCAATTCTTTGGACATTGATCTTAATGCATGAACTCTTTGCATTGGCCCTATAGTTTCTTGTGATGGATTGGAATTTCATGGTTTGTTTCTATCAACTCTTATCATAGTATATTTTGGTGATTGGTCTTAGGATAGTTGCATGCATTTAAGTAGTATATAGCATAATTCACTTTCCCTTTCATATATCTCCTTTGTGTGTTAAGCATGAGGATATGCTAGTGTTTAAATGTGGAGGAATTGATGAATCCATATTTGATTATGATTTTTTGGTTAGAATTTGATGGATTTTCATCATATAAACTTGTACTTATTCCCTTGAATAGCATGCTTTTGAACTTTCCTTCCAAATTGCGCTTGATTATGAAAATATGCTCTTTAGTGCCTATTTAATCTATTTTTATTCCATTTGCCTTCCATTCGATGCCTTAATATTGTTTGTGAGTGATTTCAGGTGTATAAGATAGGTATGGATTGAAGAAAATGAAAGAAGAGCATGCAAAGTGGAAGAAACAAGAAGAATCAACGGAGATGAGCTCAGAGACGTGTGCGTGCACACAGCTACCCGTGCGTACGCACAGCCGGCCAATCAGAGCACGTGGAGTGTTTCGAGCGCATCGCGCGTCCAGCCTAGCATCACTTAGTGTGCGTGCGCAGCCCCTTGTGCGTACGCACAGGCCTGGATTTGTCGCGAGGTGTGCGGACGTACGCATCTGTGCGTCCGCACAGGTGTCCGCATATGACTTCATTAAAATAGCACGTGACTCGCGATTCGGGGGCTTTGGAGGCCCATTTCTGAAGTCTTTTAGCTCATATTGGAGGGGGAATGAAGGACATAACATAGCATATCATTAGGGTAGTTTTAGGAGTAGTAGTAGGAAGCTTTAGTTAGTTTTTCTCTAAATTTTTCATCATCTCTATTAAGGTTTATATTAGGGTTTTACATTCAAGTGCCATTTTCATTTTTGATCTTGGATTTTACTAGATTTCATTGTAAGTATTCTCTTGTTATTACTCTTTATAGTTACATTGCCATTACTCTTTCTTCTAATTCAAGTTATAGTTCAATTTTGCTTCTCTCTTGCAATTTTAATTTTTTGTTGATGAATTTGATGTTTGATGTTTATTTCATGCTTCCTTGTGTTATTCTTGTTGATTGAGATTAATTGTTGCTTTTAGTTTCAAGCCTTTTCTCTTTTTCTCCATGTTTAAGGTTTATGCCCACCAAGTGTTTGACAAAATGTCAAACATGGTTTTAGGCTAAATTTTTTATTCTTGGCTTGGGTAAAGTGAGCAATTAGGTTTCTAGAGTTGGAATGTCCAACATTTAGTTTCAATTCTTGGATTGTTAATTGTTCTTGTTCCCACTAACGCTAAGTTGTTGCTAAGCCAATTAGCAAGCAATTTATGATTTGTGGGTTGGGATTAATCCATCATAATTGTCATAGTTGTGGTTCCAACAAGGAAATGACCCTTAGCTCACTCCAAGCCAAGACTCTTTTTGATGCTTTTAATCTTTCATACATTCCTATGTTAATCTCTTTTATACTTTACTTGTTTATATTACATAGTCAGTTCTTTAATTTCTTTATTAGTTCAATCATTACAATTTTGCATGTTCTTTTATTGCTTTATGTGTTCATTTCTTTAATGACAAACCCTTGATCACTACAACCGAATTTGCACACTCATTGTTCTAGAAGTACTCCTTGGGAGACGACTCAGGAGTTTGAATACTCTTGGTTATTTGATTTGAACTGTGACATCTTTGATTAAACTTTGATTGTGAGAGTTCATTGTTGGTTTGGACTATGCTACCAACGAAGTGATTCTTATTTTGATTGATTCTGAACCGGCAATAACTCTCTCGTCAGTATGAACACTCATCCTCTGATGAGGATGATGAAACTAGGGAAGAGCAAGTTTCTCGGTACCTAGGAGCTCTTATGAAGCTAAATTCCAAGTTATTTGGAGTTAAGACATTGGAAGAAGAACCTCCAGTGCTTACAAAAGAACTCAATGCTTTAGGTCATCAGAAGCTACCTCAAAAGCTTCTGGATCCCGGACGCTTCCTAATTCCTTGCACCATATGCACCATGAACTTTAAGAAGGCTCTGTGTGACCTAGGGTCAAGTATAAATCTCATGCCAGTCTCTGTAATGAGAAGTTGGGAATCTTTGAGGTACAAGCTGCAAATATCTTACTAGAAATAGTAGACAAGGCAATGAAGAAGCCATATGGCTTAGTAGAGGATGTCCTGGTGAAGGTTGAAAACTACTACATCCTTGCAAACTTCATAGTCTTGGATATAGGAGAGGATGAGGATGAATCTATCATCCTCGAAAGATCTTTCCTAGCCACTGCAAATGCTATCATTGATGTAGCTAAGGGAGAACTGGTTTTCCAACTAGGGGAGGATCACATCTTGTTCAAGATGCCTCACCCTAATTCTCTCTTTGAAAGAAGAGAGATAACTGTGCAACACCTAGTGTTCTAATCCTCTCTCTCAGTGCAGAGCTTTACTGAGCCACCAAGTACCAATTCTAAGTTTGGTAGGACAGCCATCATCAAGCTCTAAGAATAATGGTACTAAGAAGAAATTACCTAAAGGCTGGAGGGACAAGAAGGTCCCCACTGAAGGCCTTTCACCTGGCATGAGAGTTGTCTTCACCAAGAAACCAGTCATACCACATACAGTGAGTCGTATCCAGTCTTTAGAGCATGTGGAGCTCATCCATGAGAAGACAGGAAGAAAGTTCATTGTAAGGGGCGAAATTCTGAGCCCATATCAATCTACGTAAGGAGCTAACCGTCAAGGTAGTGACGTTAAAGAAGCATTGTTGGGAGGCAACCCAACCATATTTAGTTATTTCCATTTCTTTTAAGTTTATTCTGCATGATTAATTCTATAAGTTTGTTTTTCTTTAAGTTATTTCTTTAGGTCCATGATCATGTGCAGTAGTCAGAACAGAGACAGAAAGCTTCAGAGATAGAAAACAGAATCCCTGGAGCAGAGACCAAGCTGGCGTTGAATGCCAGCCAAGGCGCATGGAGCTGGCGTTCAATGCTAGCCAAGGGCAGAGGTTGGGCGTTCAACGCCCGAGGAAGTAGAAGATCTGGCGTTGAACGCCAGAAAGGAGTCCCTCCTGGGCATTCAACGCCACAACTAGGAGGAAAGTTGGCATTGAACGCCAGCTATGGTGTAGCAACTGGGCGTTCAATGCCCATATGGAGGGCAGAGAATTCAATTACCCTAGCCTCTCAGGACTAGTGGGTCCCACAGCATCTTCACCTACGCCACCTTCTTTTCTCTTCTTTTCACACTTTCCCATACACTTTTCCCTATAAACCCTCAACCAATCACCCCCATTCATCTTCCCCAAAACCATCATCACTCTCACCAACCCCCACCCACTACAATTCAAAATTTTCCACCCATATTTTCCCCCTATTCATTCGAATCCTACCCACACAATCCCTATAAATACCCCATCTCATACCACTTATCCCACACACTACTCATACACCATAAAGCCCTCACTTGGCCGAATTGCTTTCTCCCTCCATCTCCATCAATTTTCTTCTTCTTCTTCTACTCCATTATTCTCTTCTGTTTATATTTACTCGAGGACGAGCGAAGCTTTAAGTTTGGTGTGGAAAAGTCGTGCTTTTTGCTTTCCATTATCACTTATGGCACCCAAGGTCGGAGAACCCTCTAGAAATATAAAAGAAGAGGCCATAGCCGCTACCTCCGAATCTTGAGAGATGGAGAGATTCATCACCAAAGCCCACCAAGACGACTTCTATAAAGTTGTGGCAGAGAAAAGGTGATCCCCAAGGTCCCTTTTAGGCTTAAGAAGAATGAGTATCCAGAGATCCGATGTGAAATCCAGAGAAGAGGTTGGGAAGTCCTAACCAATCCCATCCAAGAGGTTGGGATCTTAATGGTGTAAGAGTTCTATGCTAATGCATGGGTCACAAAAACCCATGACATTAGTGTGAACGCACATCCTAAAAATTGGAGCACCATGGTCCGAGGAAGAATCTTGGACTTTAGTCCGGAAAGTGTGAGGTTAGCGTCCAACTTGCCCTTGATGCAAGGAGACCCACATCTTTACACTAGAAGAGTCCACTTTTATCAAAGGTTGGATCAAGTACTCTCAGACATCTGTGTGGAAGGAGCACAGTAGAAAAGGGATTCCCAAGGCAAGCCTATTCAACTAAGAAGGCTTGACCTCAAGCCCATAGCTAGAGGATGGTTGGAATTCATCCAACGCTCTATCATCCCTACTAGCAATCGGTCTAAAGTGACCATAGACCGAGCCATCATGATCCATTGCATCAATGTTAGAAGTGAGGTGGAAGTACACGAGGTGATACCTCAAGAGTGTACAAAGTGGCATACAAGCCTTCCACCAAGGCAAGGCTAGCTTTCCCTCATATTATCTGTCACCTATGCTCTTCAGTTGGAATTGTCATAGAAGGTGACACTCCAATTGAGGAGGACAAGCCCATCACTAAAAGTAGGATGGAGCACCATAGAGAGCCAGCACATGACCCACAGCAAGAGCATGTGGAGCCGCCTCAACATGAGATCCCTGAGATGCCTCAAGGAATGTATTTTCCTCCTCAAAGCTATTGGGATCAATGGCATACTACTACGGGAGAACTAAGCTCTAACATGAATCAGCTGAGGATGGAGCTTCAAGAGCATTCCACCATCCTCAATGAAATTAGAGAAGATCAAAGAGCTATGAGGAAAGAATAATAGAGACAGGGGCGTGACATTGAAGATATCAAGCGCACCATTGAGTTCTTTAGAGGAAGTGGTAGCCGCCTGATAAACCATAATTTTATGGTTTATTTTATATTGAATTGAGTAGATTTTGTCAACTATTCTCACACTTATTCATGTAAATTGCATGTTTTTAAGTTTCCTTCCAAATTTAGTGCTATGATTGAAAACATGCTTTCTAGGTCTTAAAATTGCTAATTTTTAATCCTCTTTTATTACCATTCAATGCCGTGATACGTGCGTTAAGTGATTTCAGGTTTTATAGGGCAGGAATGGCATAAAGGATGGAAAGGAAGCATGCAAAACTGGAAGGAACATAAAGAATTGGAAATTTGAGAAGCTGATGTCGACGCGTACACATGGATGACGCGTACGCGTGACAAGCGTCACGTGCCTCAGTAAAGAGAATTCGCTGTGGGTGATTTCTGAGCTATTTTTGGCCCAGTTTCAAGCCCAAAAAGGAAGACAAGAGGCTGCAGAGTAGAGCTGCAAAGGGGACTGACAATTGATTCACACATTTTTAGGTTTTAGATGTAGGTTTCTAGAGAGAGAGGCTCTCTCCTCTCTCTAGGTTTTAGGGTTTTCAGTTTTATTTCTTCTTAGATTTATATTTCCATTTTGCTTTAATTTAGTTCTATTCTACTTTTATTTGTTCTAGTACTTTAGTTTACCTACTATACTTGTTGATTCCTTTATGTTGCCAATTTAGTTTATGAATTCTTCTTGTTTTCTTTGATTCCTATTAATGCAAATTACATTTTCATGTTTATGATTGCTTTCTTTAATTTGCCGTTATTGTTCTCTTGCAATTGCTAGTTTTAGATTTTACTCTTCCTTATTAGTTTTCTATGCTTTTATTTTGTGCCTTCCATGTGTTTGATAAAATTCTTGGGTGGATTTTAATTTAGATTTTTATGTTCTTGACTTGGATTGATTAATTAGAGACTCTTGAATTGTCCAAGTCTCTTGTTGATTGGTAATTGAATTAGCTTGAACTTCACTAAATCTAGTCCCTCACTATGAGTTGACTAGGACTTGTGAACTCAAGTTGATTGTATACACTTGACTTTCCTTCATTGGTTAGAGGTTAACTAAGTGAAGGCCATTTACATTTACCATCACAATTGACGATGATAATGAGGATAAGACTTCTAATTCTCTTTCCTTGCTAAGAGCTTTCTTGGTTATTAGTTTATTTTGTTGCCATTTTACTTTCTTGTTTCTTATTTCAAAACCCCCCAAAAGAAGTACATCATAACCATTAATAAACACACTTTCCTGCAATTCCTTGAGAGACGACCCGAGGTTTAAATACTTCGGTTTATTTTTATTGGGATTTGTACTTGTAACAACCTAATTAAACGTTGATTGAGGTTTAATTGTAGGTTTAGATCTATACTTGCAACGCGATATTTTTGTGAAAATCTTTACCGACATTTTTCCTCCATCACCGCAGTCACTAAGGTGGTCCTGTTCCATCACTCCTTGCTTTTATTTTATTTTTCTGTTTTCTATTATGTTTTACTATCTGTTCTCTTGTTCTTGTTGCATGATCATTTCTATCTGTGTCTTAAAGTTATAAAATGTTCCATATATCTATCACCTTGCTTAAAAAAAATTTATTTGAAAAAGAATTGAGAGATGCATAAATTTCGAGTTATATAATAGCCAATTATTTTGATGTGGTGGTATTACTTTTGTTTTCTAAATATATGAATGAACAGTGCATATTTGAAATTAGAGTCAAGAATGTTGGCTCTTGAAAGAATGATGAAAAAGGAGAAGTATTATTGGTAATTTGAAAAATCCAAAAAAAATGATTCTTGAAGTAAGAAAAAGCAGCAAAAAAAAAAAGAAAAAGAAAAAGCATGTTGCAAAAAAAGAAAAACAAATAACATATATGCATGCGAGAAAAAAAAAGCAATAGAAAAAGCCAATAGCTCTTTAAATCAAAAGGCAAGAGCATGGGTCCAAGGCTTTGAGCATCAATGGTTAGGAGGGCCTAAAAGAATTAAAATCTTGGCCTAAGCACTCCAAATGAACAGTGTCCCTAACTATGTGCTTATGGTGTGAAGGTGTCAAGTGAAAAGCTTGAGACTGAGCAGTTAAAGTCATGATCGAAAGCAAAAAAGATAAAAGAGTGTGCTTAAGAACTCTGGACACCTCTATCTAGAAATTCCAGCAAAGCTGAATCACAATCCGAAAGGGTTCACCCAGTTAAGTGTCTGTGGCATTTATGTATCCGGTGGTAATATTGGAAAACAAAGTGCTTAGGGCCACGGCCAAGACTCTAAAAGTTGTATTCAAGAATAAAAAAGAACTAAACTAGGAGAGTCAATAATATCATCTGGATTCTAAGTTCCTAAAAATGCCAACACTTCTGAGCTTCAATAGATAGTGAGATGCCAAAACTATTCAGAAGCAAAACGCTACTAAGTCCCGCTCATCTAATTGAAACTGAGCTTCATTGAAAATTCAGGAATTTATTGTATCTTACTCTTCTTTTTATCCTACTTTGTTTTTAGTGGCTTGGGGACAAGCAACAGTTTAAGTTTGGTGTTGTGATTAGCAGATATTTTATACGCTTTTTGACATCATTTTTATATAGTTTTTAGTATGTTTTGTTTAAGTTTTATTATATTTTCATAGGTTTTAGTGTAAAAATCACATTTTTGGATTCTACTATGAGTTTTTGTGTTTTATGGTGATTTCAGGTATTTTTTGGCTGAAATCTGAGTGTTTTGACAAAGTCTGATTCAATGGCAGAAAAAGCATTGCAGATGCTGTCAGGATCTGACCTCCGTGCACCAGTATCCCAACTATGTGTTTATCCTCTTCAAGAGGAAGAGTATTTGCCTCTTTACCATAACATGATGCTCTTCTTTTACGAGGATTTTTATTTATAGAACCAACTGGTCTACCACGCTTTTGGCATGTGTTTGCATTATTAACCATTTGTCTAATAGGGATATCAATTCAAATTGAAGCATTTTAGCTAGTATCTAGAATTTCGTTATTTTTTAATCAGAAATGTATTAGGCAATTCATTTGCAATTTTCTATAAATGTATACTTTTTTGAACTTTTAATTCACATTGCTCGAATTGAGGATCCAAATGTATTAATGATGATGCATTCTAGTTTAGCTGTTTTTTCAGCTATTTATTCCCTTCTCTTAATGTTGGAAACATTGTCTTAGTAAAGTGATAATCTGCAAATCGAATTTTAAATACATTTCTCATTTGTATCTCTAGATACCTCACAATAGAAGGACATAGATACCTCACAATAGAAAAAATATTATATCCACATATATTCTCAATTTTTTTTGGAGCCTCATTTTGATGTGATTAGGTGGAGCAATTGGAACATATATCATACATCCAAATATTCTCAAATGGGATATGTTTGACTGTCGGCCAAAATCCAATTGTAAAAGAGAAAATATGTGGTAACTTGTTGACCTTAAATAAATAAGTGCTATAGCATGTAAAATATCATGTCCCCAAGTAAAAATTGGAAAATTCTTTGTCACAAGTAAGGGTCTAGCAATCTAATAGAAGCGTTTGATAAGTAATTTTTCTAGCTTATTTTATGTATGAACATGAGTGATGCGTGCTTCAAATGTTCGTGATATGAAGAGTTCAACTGTTATTTAAAAGATATTAGTTTACATTTTTAGAATATTTTAATTTAATTTTATGTATTTTTATTTTATTTATTTAATTACTAGATTGGAGTCTTATGTTTATGGGCTTTAGGATTTTTTTTGTTTTAACCTAATAAGAGATTATAAATACCTCCTTAGCTATTGTAGTCATAGTATAGAATTTTTAGAGGTTTCAAAATCCCTTTTTGGTTTCGTGATGAAACCATGGTGTGGATAATTGAGGTTGAGGAGTCCCTCTCTTGTTACATCGGGAAATTGAGTAGAAGGTTGAGGAGTCCCTTCGATTCAATTTCCAAACTATGGCATTGACAAGTTAGGTTGAGGAGTCCCTTTCTTGTTGCATCAAAAAATTGGGTAGAAAGTAGAGTGATTCTCTTTGTATTCAATTTCAATCTATCCTTTTTATTTCTATTTCAATTTTAATGTATCTTTTTTTATTCACTTTAAATCTTTATCTTCTTATTTATCTTTTATCTCTTTATTATTTGGTATCAGAGCTCAAGTATTAGATTAATTCTTATTAATCTATATTTGTTCTTCTTTTATCATAAAAAAAAAGAGTCCAATGTCTGTCACGTCTTTCTTTTTGTTCTTGTGTTCTTGTTTTCGTTTGCGTTTCATTATTGTTAAAAAAAAGAAGCATAAAGTGAAAAAAAAAACAAAAAAATAGAAATTATCTTCCTTGTAATTATTGTCCTTTTCATATATTATTTTTTCCACCTACAAGATTCGAGGACGAATCTTTTTTGAAGAGGAAGAGAATGATACATGCTTCAAATGTTCGTGATATGAAGAGTTCAAGTGTTATTTAGAAGATATTAGTTTACATTTTTAGAATATTTTAATTTAATGTATTTTGATTTTGTTTATTTAATTACTAGATTGGGCCTTATGTTTATGGGCTTTAGGGTTTTTCTTTGTTTTAACCTAATAAGAGGTTATAAATACCTCCTTAGCTATTGTAGTCATAGTATAGAATTTTTAGAGGTTTCAAAACTCCTTTTTGGTTTCGTGATGAAACCATGGTGTGGACAATTGAGGTTGAGGAGTCCCTCTCTTGTTACATCGGGGAATTAAGTAGAAGGTTGAGGAGTCCCTTCGATTCAATTTCTAAACTATGGTGTTGACAAGTTAGGTTGAGGAGTCCCTTTATTATTGCGTCAAGAAATTGGGTAGAAAGTAGAGTGATTCTCTTTGTATTCAATTTCAACTTATCCTTTTTATTTTTATTTCAATTACAATTTATCTTTTCTATTCAATTTCAATTCTTGTCTTGTTTATCCTTTATATTTTCGTATCATTTGGTATTAGAGCTCAGGTATTAGATTAATTCTTATTAATCTATATTTGTTCTTCTTTTATCATAAAAAAAGAGTCCAGTGTATGTTGCATCTTTCTTTAAGTTCTTGTTTTCGTTTGCGTTTCATTATTGTTTAAAAAAAAAGCATAAAGTGCAAAAAAGAAAAAAAACAAAAACAAGGAAAAAAATAAAAAAAAATTATCTTCCTTGTAATTATTGTCCTTTTCATATATTATTTTTTTTCACCTACAAGATTCGAGGACGAATCTTTTTTGAAGAGGAGAAGAATGATACGTGCTTCAAATGTTCGTGATATGAAGAGTTCAAGTGTTATTTAGAAGATATTAGTTTACATTTAAAGATGAATTATTGTCCTTTTCATATATTATTTTTTTCCACCTACAAGATTCGAGGACGAATCTTTTTTGAAGAGGAGAAGAATGATACGTACTTCAAATCTTCTAAATAACACTTGAACTCCTCATATCACGAACATTTGAAGCACGTATCAATGAGTTACATGATGTTCAACACTTATACCAGTGGCCATGCAATAAGCATCAAAGGTTTAGGAATTAAATTTACTAGCATTATTAAGGCGAATTGTTTTGATTGAATTTTTTAAAAATTGTGTTTTTAATTTTATATTTTGCGCAAATTGTCTCGCGAACATCAAATCGCGAGATAAAAATAAGCACACATGAGACCATTTTAAAGATGCATTTATTAGGATCATGAAGTATCTAAAAGATCCACATGGTCGATGAATTAGTCCATATATATCACCTTAAATCCGCTCAAAGAATTCAACAGATTCAAATCCAATCTTTGTTGCTAATGACCTTATAATCAGTTTTCCTTGAGAATATACAGCACAACATAACTCGCTAGATTGAAGAATCTTATGGCTCGTTAATAAATGCCCTTGTAAGTTTTCAATGATTCACGTTATTATTGTTCTAGGGTGACCTAATCTTTCATGCCAAATAGTGGATTTATTTGGGCTAATAAACTTCTGGTTTAGTAAAACATGTGATTCAATTGTTTTAATATGAATATAATGTAAAGCCCGGTTAATTAACGGCTAATTAACCCATAAATGAGAATTTATTCTAGAAAGCCTAAAATGATATTTTTATGGCTTAATATGATAGAGGAAATTGAGACGAGAATTTCGGTACCAATTTTATGGAAATCGGACCAAGATTGGACCGAACGGGCCAAACTGGTCCAACCGGACCCAAAGTGGGCCCTTGGCCCAACATAACTAAACCAAAACCCTAGTTTTCAGCACTCTCTCTCTCCTCACACAACACCAAACACGCTGAAAAAGAGAGGAAATGGGGGAAGAACACTCTCTCAAACCTCTATCTCTCACTTGATCTTCAAACCACCATAACTTTTGATCTAGAGCTCCGATTGCCGCTCCGTTTGCGGCCACGCGTTCACCGCGGAGAGCTCTACAAAACCCATACAACTAATCTTGAGGTAAGCTACGTGTTTCTGTTCGAAATTCCAGCCCTTATTTTCGAGTTTCATGGGTAAAATGTTGAGATTTTGGGTTCTTTGATGTTATAGGACCCAACTCTCTTGAAGGAGAAGGTTAATCTTGTCTCCTTGGACCTTGGGTGTGGTAAGATTCTCAACCCTAGTGTGATTTTGTTGTTCTATGATGTTTGGGTTTTGAGATGTTGTGTATGAGTATGATGGTTGTGGCTTAGGTTGTGTATGTGTGGGTATTGGAGCTTGATTGGTGACTTTGAAAAGCTTGGAAAGGGTTTGGTGGTGAAAAATCTGTTCTTGGAGGTGTTGAGGCCTTGAGAGCTTGTGGATAAGTGGTTTGGAAGTGCTCCGGGGGAGCTTGAGAAAATCGGCTAAGGTATGGTTTCGGTTTCCCGTATCTAATATGTAATGTGGTAGGAAATACTTAGGCTAGAGGCCCTAAGATAGGCATTGAATTGTTGATGTTGTTGAATGATTGAGATATATGATGTGGTCATATATGTGATGATGATTATTAATGCCTTAGTGGTATGATGTATGAGAAATATGCATGTTGTGATATATATACTTGATGACTGGTTATGGTTGAATTGTGGGTTGAACCATGTTGATGGTGAGTATGATGTTGATTGTGTACAATAATAATTTATTGGAATTGGTGTTGTTGAGAATCGGCATGAGGAATAGTATATGATATATCAATGTGTTTGAGTTTGAGCCACTTGGGTGAAGTGGGGTAAAATGATGAGATAGTGATTTTGGTAATTTGTGGTAATGTGTCAATGTGTGAGTTGAGGAGGCTTGATGTTGAATTTGATATATTTTGATTGATTTCAAAGAAACGGGATGAACTTGGCATGTTTTGATTGGTTTTGAAAAGAGTTGGAAATGGCTTGTTTTGAAATTGGCACTTTGTGGTTTTGTATGAAAATATGGTTTTTGGGCACACTTTGGCGGGACATAACTTGGACTACAGATCTCCGTTTTGTACCAAATCTGTTTGGAAATGAAATTGGATCCGGGATGTCCATGCCGTTCAAAGAACGGGTGAAAGACGATTTAAAATGAGGAAGTTATGTCCGTTGGAAGATTGGGGTTTAAATCTGTGAATTCTGCAGCTTTTAACTTAGAAAATTTTTAGCAGAATGACCCCTTGCGCGTGGGCGTACCTGGCGCGTACGCGCCGATCTTCCAGAAAGCGCCATCCACGCGTGCGCGTGATGTGCGCGGGCGCGCCGATTGTGCTGCACCCAATGCCCAGCCATTTTCCAGAGAGTTATGCCAGAACTGTGCCAGTGTTGTGCCTGGGGCACGAGAACACCCGCGCGTACGCGTGGTTGGCGCGTGCGCGTCGATTGGCAAATCTTTAATCCACGCGTTAGCGTGCATGACGCTTGCGCGTCGATGAGTTTTTGAGGCCATCCACGCGTGCGCGTGGAGTGCGCGTACGCGTGGCCCTGTTTTCATCCCAAAGTTGATTTTTGAGTTTTAAAAGCCAAATCTCATACTTCTAAGCCTCCGATCTCACCATTTATGTCTTAAATCATTATGACATGCCTAGCTATTAAAAAGGGGCTAGTGAATGAGGTAACTTGCGAGTGAAACAAGGGAAAAATGAATGATCAATGAGGATCAAGATGATTATGTGAGATGCGGAGGATGGTGGTGGAAGTGCTTGTTAAGCCATGGGCCGAAAGGCTGTAATTGCTAATGAAACGGATGGTTATGGATTTAACCATGAGCCGGAAAGGCTGTGTATAATATGAATATTGGCTGGTTCTGGACTGAACCGTGAGCCGGATGGCTGATATGGATGTTGATCCATGGATGAGAATTTATGCATGCTTATGCTGAATTATTGATAATTGAGATTTGCACTTCCACTATCAGAGGCACGAGATCCCTGGGAGGAAGCAGTGGCTAGCCACCACGTGCTCCAGGTGGAGGCTCGAGACTCTGTTGACCCTATGTCGTAAGTGTGGCCGGGCACTGTGAAAGACCCGGATGAGCTCGCCCCCGAAATATTCACCAGTGAGGGTGATGGATATGGATCATGTTTATGATCAAGTTTATAACGAGTATAACTCGAGTTGGGGATGCGCGACAGAGGGACAGTCCAATGGTTAGCTACCAGGACTTGTCGGGTTGGCTCTATAACCGACAGATGATATCATCAGCCACTAGGGACAGGCATTCATCATATGCATACTATGTGAATTGTTTGAGATTGCCTATTTGACTGCATATTACTTGCTAATTGTCTAAATGTCTTAACTGCTCCTATTTGTATATTCTTTGTCTGATATAATTGTGTTTACTATTATATACTCCTGCTGGTGGTTGGGAGGTTTGAAGGAATTGGAAAGGGAAGTATTAGTTAGACTGAAGAATCTTTAGTCAGATACCCTTATATGGTTTAGCTTGTTTATAAGCTTTGATATTATCTGGAGGAAGTTCTAGGATTGCCTTTGGCTTTCCTCTATTATTATGTATTATATATGTGGAAGCTGTTACCGTGCTGGGGACCTCTGGTTCTCACCCATGCGGATTTTGTGGTTTTCAGATGCAGGACGCGAGGCTTCTCGTTGAGGCATGCTGGAGACTTCTGGATTAGCGAAGATCCTTTGTTCTTGGGACTCTGTTTTGGTTTATATATCTTGTTTAGATACTTTTATCTCCATTAAATAATACAAACTGTGATGACTCCTTCTAGAGGGGATTTTGGAGAATAGGTTGTATGTATTTGTGTCCCTTTGGGTTTCCTTTGGGGTTTCCTTATTTTATTATATGTATATATTATTATGCTCGGACCGGTTATCTTCGCAGCCGGATTTTGAGTCTTGATATTCCCGTTTTTGACACTCTTTATATATATGATCTTGCGTTAGCTTATCCTTTTCTCGTTACGTTATCGATCGGAGTGTTACGCGTTCGAGTTACGGTTTTTGTTTACCCCTTTTTCTACAAAGGCTCCTAGTTATAATCAATTATTCATACTACTATACGTACTAAATTTTTGTTTTAGAGGTCGTAATACCTTGCCATCTCTGTCTTATGACTTAAGCATAAGACTCTGTATGGTAGGGTGTTACATTATGGTATCAGAGCAGTTCGTTCCTATAGAGCCTGAGGGATGGACTGACTATGCTTCTGTGCATTCTCTGTGTGTGTGTTATGTGCTATTAGTATATCTGCTTGATATAATTGGCATAAACGTTCATGAGCATGCATTTGGGACTTTGAAGCACTAGACTTCCGATATTGAGACTGATCAACTTAATATCGATTGTTGGGTGTGTATAGGAACCAGATGGCGCCTCGTGGACGCGGTAGAGGTAGTGTGAGAGGTCGTACGAATGCTCGTGCACCGGAGAATAACCCTAATGACCCGGTGAACTTTATGGCTGCGTTGGAGAACATGGCTGCTGCTATGCAAGCCACTGCTGAGGCTCTTGGTCAACAGATGAACAACCATGGTAATGATGGAGGTGGAGTTCAGGGTCCGATGACCTTGGCAAACTTTTTGAAGGTTAATCCGCCTAAGTTCAAGGGAACTACTGGCCCGACTGAGGCTGATACATGGTTTCAGGCTATAGAGCGAGCATTACAAGCACAAGTGGTACCTGAAGGACAGCGTGTCGAGTTTGCCACTTATATGCTCACCGGTGAAGCGTCGCATTGGTGGCAAGGCATCCGACGTCTTCTGCAGCAGGGTGATGACTATATCACCTAGAATGTCTTTCAAGAAGAGTTCTATAAGAAGTACTTTCCGACTTCTGCTAGGACGGCTAAGGAACTTGAATTGTTACAGCTGAAGCAGGGTACTATGTCCATATCAGAGTATACTGACATGTTTGAGGAGCTGTTCAGGTTCTCTCGTATGTGCCAAGGGACTCCGGTGGAATATGAGGAATGGAAGTGTGTTAAGTATGAAGGAGGACTCCGTAGTGATATCTTCAGTTCAGTAGGACCAATGGAGATTAGGACTTTCTCCGAATTAGTGAACAAGTGTAGGGTTGCTGAGGAGTGTGTGAAAAGGGCAACCGCTGAGAAAGGGAGTCACAAAGGTTCATTTCCACAGAACTGAGGGAAGGGCTTTGCACCTAGAGGTCCGTCTTTCAAGAGGGGAAGCTCTTTCAGGAGGCCCAACAACAACAACAATTTCCAAGGGAAGAAGTTTGGGAAGCAACCTCAGAATGAACAAGCTTGTACTAGGTGTGGGAGTCACCATCCGGGAGTACCATGCAAGGCCGGATGGGGTTTGTGCTACAATTGTGGAAAGGCGGGGCATAAAGCCGCAAGTTGTCCAGAGAAGCAAAAGCAAGGTGCTGGGAAAGCACAACAGACTGGTCGGGTGTTCACCACCTCAGCTGTGGGTGCAGAGGGATCCGAGACACTCATTCGAGGTAACTGTGAAATGGCTGGTCAAACTTTAAATGCTTTATTTGATTCGGGAGCATCGCATTCATTCGTTGCATTTGAGAAAGCCCATGAGTTAGGGTTGAAGATCGTAACCTTAGGTTATGACTTAAAAGTGTATAATGCTACCCATGAAGCCATGGTAACTAGACTAGGATGCCCGAAAGTTTCGTTTAGGTTCAAGCAGCGTGATTTTGTCCATAATCTAATCTGCTTACCGATGATCGGTCTTGATCTTATCTTGGGATTGGACTGGTTATCCGAAAACTATGTCCTGCTTGATTGTTCTACCAAGTCGGTGTACTTTATGCCGGAGGATACAGAAGGGCCGGTTGTGGTGAATAATTATTACTTGAATTCAATGATGGTGAACTGTTCTGGAACCGAATGTCAGGGTATCCTGTTGTTAACCGCGGGTGTTTCGGGTGATGATCAAAGGTTGGATCAGATTCCGGTAGTGTGTGAGTTTCCGGAAGTGTTTCCCGATGATATTGAGGAATTTCCACCTAACCGAGAGGTCGAGTTTGCTATTGAATTGGTGCCTGGGGCGGGACCAATCTCAAGTGCTCCTTATAGGATGTCACCGTTAGAGATGGCCGAGCTAAAGTCTCAGTTAGAGGAATTGTTGGGTAAGAACTTTATCCGACCAAGTGTTTCCCCGTGGGGAGCTCCAGTGTTACTGGTAAAGAAGAAAGATGGAAGTATGCGACTCTGTGTGGATTACAGGCAGCTGAACAAGGTCACCATAAAGAATAAGTACCCATTGCCGAGGATTGATGATCTCATGGATCAGTTACAAGGAGCTGGGGTTTTCTCTAAGATTGATTTGCGATCCGGTTATCACCAGATAAGGGTGAGGGGTGAGGATATCCCTAAGACCGCTTTCAGGACTCGTTATGGTCATTACGAGTACACTGTAATGTCCTTTGGGTTGACGAACGCTCCTGCAGTATTCATGGATTACATGAATAGAGTGTTCCGTCCGTTTCTGGATAAATTCGTGGTTGTCTTCATTGACGATATACTAATTTACTCCAAGACTGAAGAAGAGCATGCGGAACACTTGCGGACCGTGTTGCAGATTTTAAAGGAGAAGAAACTCTATGCGAAACTGTCTAAGTGTGAGTTCTGGAAGAGTGAGGTGAAGTTTTTGGGTCACGTGGTGAGTAAGAAGGGAATAGCCGTAGATCCAACCAAGGTAGAAGTTGTGATGGATTGGAAGCAACCAACCACAGTAACTGAGATAAGGAGTTTTCTGGGTTTAGCTGGCTATTACCGAAGGTTCATCAAAGGCTTTTCGCAATTAGCTTTGCCGTTGACAAAGTTAACTCGCAAAGACACTCCGTTTGTTTGGACTCCTGAGTGCGAGGAGAGCTTTCAGACATTGAAGAAAAAGTTGACCACTGCACCTGTGTTAGTGTTACCTGAGCCGAATGAGCCATTTGAGGTGTATTGTGACGCCTCATTGAAGGGTCTAGGGTGCGTGCTGATGCAGCACCATAATGTGGTGGCGTATGCCTCACGACAGTTGAGACCTCATGAAGTTAGTTACCCTACGCACGATTTGGAACTCGCTGCGGTTGTGTTTGCCTTGAAGGTGTGGAGGCATTATCTCTATGGGGTTAAGTTCCAAGTTTTCTCTGATCATAAGAGCTTGAAGTATCTCTTTGATCAGAAAGAGCTTAATATGAGGCAGAGAAGGTGGATGGAATTGTTGAAGGACTACGACTTTGAGTTAAATTACCATCCTGGAAAGGCGAATATAGTGGCGGATGCGTTAAGTCGAAAGTCGTTATATGCGTCTTGGATGATGCTTCAAGAGGAGAAGTTGCTCAAGGGATTCGAGAGTCTAAAAATTGGTGCTCGAGAAGTATCTGGAACCTTGTGTTTGAGCCGATTAGAAATCTCGAGTGACTTTAAGTCCGAACTCCTAAAGGCTCATGAAAATGATGAAGCGTTATGGAAGGTGTTACCGGCTATCGAGCAAGGAAAACAGTGGAGAGTGTCGGAAGAAAAAGATGGGTTATGGAGATTCAAGGGTAGGATCATTGTGCCGGATGTTGGCACTTTGAGGCAAGATATCTTAAAGGAGGCACACAAAAGCGGATTCTCCATTCACCTGGGAAGTACTAAGATGTACCATGATTTAAAGGCGATGTTTTGGTGGCCGGGTATGAAGAATGATGTGGCGGAATATGTTTCAAAGTGCTTAACTTGTCAAAAGGTAAAGATTGAACATCAAAGACCTTCCGGGATGTTGCAACCCTTAGAGGTTCCGCAATGGAAGTGGGAAAGTATTGCAATGGACTTTGTGTCGGGATTGCCAAGGACTAGGACTGGTTTTGATGCTATCTGGGTGATCGTGGACCGACTGACGAAGTCAGCTCACTTTTTACCCGTTCGGATGACTTACACCCTTGAGGAGCTAGCTCGGTTATACATAAAGGAGATTGTGAGACTCCATGGTGTACCTGCTACTATAATCTCTGATAGAGATCCTCGTTTCACTTCGAGGTTTTGGGGTGCATTTCAGAAAGCTTTTGGAACTCGATTAAGCTTGAGTATAGCGTACCATCCCCAAACAGATGGTCAATCCGAGAGGACGATCCAAACACTAGAGGATATGTTGAGAGCTTGTGTTTTGGACCAACCGGCGAGTTGGGATCGGTATATGCCGTTAGTAGAGTTTTCATACAATAATAGTTACCATGCGAGCATCGGAATGGCTCCGTATGAGGCTTTGTATGGGAGAAAATGTCAATCTCCACTATGTTGGTATGAAGCTGGAGAGAAAGGCTTGTTGGGGCCGGAAATGATAGCTGAGACCACTGAACAAGTCAAGAAGATCCGAGATAGGATGCTTACGGCGCAGAGGCGTCAAAAGAGTTACGCCGATCAAAGGCGGAAGCCCTTAGAATTTGAGGCAGGAGATCATGTTTTCCTGAAAGTTACTCCAACTACAGGAGTAGGTAGGGCGATTAAGGCAAAGAAGTTGAATCCTCGATACATTGGTCCATTTCAGGTCCTGGAGAGGGTTGGACCGGTGGCGTATCGGATGGCTCTACCACCTTATCTCTCGAACCTGCACGACGTGTTTCACGTGTCGCAGCTTCGGAAGTACACTCCTGATGCTAGCCATGTGTTAGAACCTGAGTCGGTTCAGTTAAGGGAAGATTTGACGCTTCCAGTGGCTCTGGTCAGAATTGATGATACTAGTATTAAACGGTTGCGTGGAAAAGATGTTTCATTAGTCAAAGTGGCATGGAGTCGAGGCGGTGTTGAGGAACACACTTGGGAACTTGAGTCGGAGATGCGAGCGGATTATCCGCATTTATTCTCAGGTAATTGCATTTGAATTTTGTGGGCAAAATTCCCAATTAGGTGGGTAGAATGTAAAGCCCGGTTAATTAACGGCTAATTAACCCATAAATGAGAATTTATTCTAGAAAGCCTAAAATGATATTTTTATGGCTTAATATGATAGAGGAAATTGAGACGAGAATTTCGGTACCAATTTTATGGAAATCGGACCAAGATTGGACCGAACGGGCCAAACTGGTCCAACCGGACCCAAAGTGGGCCCTTGGCCCAACATAACTAAACCAAAACCCTAGTTTTCAGCACTCTCTCTCTCCTCACACAACACCAAACACGCTGAAAAAGAGAGGAAATGGGGGAAGAACACTCTCTCAAACCTCTATCTCTCACTTGATCTTCAAACCACCATAACTTTTGATCTAGAGCTCCGATTGCCGCTCCGTTTGCGGCCACGCGTTCACCGCGGAGAGCTCTACAAAACCCATACAACTAATCTTGAGGTAAGCCACGTGTTTCTGTTCGAAATTCCAGCCCTTATTTTCGAGTTTCATGGGTAAAATGTTGAGATTTTGGGTTCTTTGATGTTATAGGACCCAACTCTCTTGAAGGAGAAGGTTAATCTTGTCTCCTTGGACCTTGGGTGTGGTAAGATTCTCAACCCTAGTGTGATTTTGTTGTTCTATGATGTTTGGGTTTTGAGATGTTGTGTATGAGTATGATGGTTGTGGCTTAGGTTGTGTATGTGTGGGTATTGGAGCTTGATTGGTGACTTTGAAAAGCTTGGAAAGGGTTTGGTGGTGAAAAATCTGTTCTTGGAGGTGTTGAGGCCTTGAGAGCTTGTGGATAAGTGGTTTGGAAGTGCTCCGGGGGAGCTTGAGAAAATCGGCTAAGGTATGGTTTCGGTTTCCCGTATCTAATATGTAATGTGGTAGGAAATACTTAGGCTAGAGGCCCTAAGATAGGCATTGAATTGTTGATGTTGTTGAATGATTGAGATATATGATGTGGTCATATATGTGATGATGATTATTAATGCCTTAGTGGTATGATGTATGAGAAATATGCATGTTGTGATATATATACTTGATGACTGGTTATGGTTGAATTGTGGGTTGAACCATGTTGATGGTGAGTATGATGTTGATTGTGTACAATAATAATTTATTGGAATTGGTGTTGTTGAGAATCGGCATGAGGAATAGTATATGATATATCAATGTGTTTGAGTTTGAGCCACTTGGGTGAAGTGGGGTAAAATGATGAGATAGTGATTTTGGTAATTTGTGGTAATGTGTCAATGTGTGAGTTGAGGAGGCTTGATGTTGAATTTGATATATTTTGATTGATTTCAAAGAAACGGGATGAACTTGGCATGTTTTGATTGGTTTTGAAAAGAGTTGGAAATGGCTTGTTTTGAAATTGGCACTTTGTGGTTTTGTATGAAAATATGGTTTTTGGGCACACTTTGGCGGGACATAACTTGGACTACGGATCTCCGTTTTGTACCAAATCTGTTTGGAAATGAAATTGGATCCGGGATGTCCATGCCGTTCAAAGAACGGGTGAAAGACGATTTAAAATGAGGAAGTTATGTCCGTTGGAAGATTGGGGTTTAAATCTGTGAATTCTGCAGCTTTTAACTTAGAAAATTTTTAGCAGAATGACCCCTTGCGCGTGGGCGTACCTGGCGCGTACGCGCCGATCTTCCCGAAAGCGCCATCCACGCGTGCGCGTGATGTGCGCGGGCGCGCCGATTGTGCTGCACCCAATGCCCAGCCATTTTCCAGAGAGTTATGCCAGAACTGTGCCAGTGTTGTGCCTGGGGCACGAGAACACCCGCGCGTACGCGTGTTTGGCGCGTGCGCGTCGATTGGCAAATCTTTAATCCACGCGTTAGCGTGCATGACGCTTGCGCGTCGATGAGTTTTTAAGGCCATCCACGCGTGCGCGTGGAGTGCGCGTACGCGTGGCCCTGTTTTCATCCCAAAGTTGATTTTTGAGTTTTAAAAGCCAAATCTCATACTTCTAAGCCTCCGATCTCACCATTTATGTCTTAAATCATTATGACATGCCTAGCTATTAAAAAGGGGCTAGTGAATGAGGTAACTTGCGAGTGAAACAAGGGAAAAATGAATGATCAATGAGGATCAAGATGATTATGTGAGATGCGGAGGATGGTGGTGGAAGTGCTTGTTAAGCCATGGGCCGAAAGGCTGTAATTGCTAATGAAACGGATGGTTATGGATTTAACCATGAGCCGGAAAGGCTGTGTATAATATGAATATTGGCTGGTTCTGGACTGAACCGTGAGCCGGATGGCTGATATGGATGTTGATCCATGGATGAGAATTTATGCATGCTTATGCTGAATTATTGATAATTGAGATTTGCACTTCCACTATCAGAGGCACGAGATCCCTGGGAGGAAGCAGTGGCTAGCCACCACGTGCTCCAGGTGGAGGCTCGAGACTCTGTTGACCCTATGTCGTAAGTGTGGCCGGGCACTGTGAAAGACCCGGATGAGCTCGCCCCCGAAATATTCACCAGTGAGGGTGATGGATATGGATCATGTTTATGATCAAGTTTATAACGAGTATAACTCGAGTTGGGGATGCGCGACAGAGGGACAGTCCAATGGTTAGCTACCAGGACTTGTCGGGTTGGCTCTATAACCGACAGATGATATCATCAGCCACTAGGGACAGGCATTCATCATATGCATACTATGTGAATTGTTTGAGATTGCCTATTTGACTGCATATTACTTGCTAATTGTCTAAATGTCTTAACTGCTCCTATTTGTATATTCTTTGTCTGATATAATTGTGTTTACTATTATATACTCCTGCTGGTGGTTGGGAGGTTTGAAGGAATTGGAAAGGGAAGTATTAGTTAGACTGAAGAATCTTTAGTCAGATACCCTTATATGGTTTAGCTTGTTTATAAGCTTTGATATTATCTGGAGGAAGTTCTAGGATTGCCTTTGGCTTTCCTCTATTATTATGTATTATATATGTGGAAGCTGTTACCGTGCTGGGGACCTCTGGTTCTCACCCATGCGGATTTTGTGGTTTTCAGATGCAGGACGCGAGGCTTCTCGTTGAGGCATGCTGGAGACTTCTGGATTAGCGAAGATCCTTTGTTCTTGGGACTCTGTTTTGGTTTATATATCTTGTTTAGATACTTTTATCTCCATTAAATAATACAAACTGTGATGACTCCTTCTAGAGGGGATTTTGGAGAATAGGTTGTATGTATTTGTGTCCCTTTGGGTTTCCTTTGGGGTTTCCTTATTTTATTATATGTATATATTATTATGCTCGGACCGGTTATCTTCGCAGCCGGATTTTGAGTCTTGATATTCCCGTTTTTGACACTCTTTATATATATGATCTTGCGTTAGCTTATCCTTTTCTCGTTACGTTATCGATCGGAGTGTTACGCGTTCGAGTTACGGTTTTTGTTTACCCCTTTTTCTACAAAGGCTCCTAGTTATAATCAATTATTCATACTACTATACGTACTAAATTTTTGTTTTAGAGGTCGTAATACCTTGCCATCTCTGTCTTATGACTTAAGCATAAGACTCTGTATGGTAGGGTGTTACATATAACACATAAAAAAAAAAAGCATAGGCAATTTTTTCAATATAACTTTTTTTTATTTGAATCGCAATTAGTAATACAGAGGAACTCATTGTATCCTCATTTACTATCCCAATATGATATTCATTCTTACGGATATCTTTAAAACTCAACAAGTTCTTTGGAGGCTTTGTAGATAACAACGGATTATGTATAATGAGTTTTGTTTTCCTAGAAAATAAAATAACAGCTCTTCCGGAGCTATTAATCATTTTACTTGTACCAATAATAATAGCAACATTTATCTTTTCATGTACAAAGTTCGCAAAATCAATTTTACTTTTGGAAAAAGTGTTTGTACTTACACTATTTACAAAATAAATGTCTTCTTCTTGTACCTTCATTATTTTCTTCAAAAAAAAATGTAAAAATATAATTCAACGTACGTATGATTTATATTTAAAATTAATTTTCTTATAAAAATCACAATTCAATCATTTTGTTAATGCATATATATGTAATAAGTTAAATTATATTCTTACTTGCATAGCTATCTTTATTGTATATATATATTATAATGCACAAATTTATTTATTTATTATTTGAAACTTATATAAAAGGACAAATTTAAAAGTAAATACATTTAAACGTAAATACGTAAAAACATACATTAATATATCAAAAATTAAATATACAACAAGAAAAGAAATTATTCAATAGTTTTATTATTGATCAAATGACTGATATTTTCTTTAACATTTTAAAAAAATCAAACACATTATACGAGTTGTGGTAGGAGCATCTTTTGAGATAAAATTAGTTTCTATCTTTTTTTTATTCCCTTTTAAAGATACTTGGTAGAATTTAACTAAGCATAGTTATTAAAATTAGATCGGACCGACTAATTCGACCAGAAAATTAATAAACCGAATCTTTGATTGATTCAGTCCAATATTCTAATCGTTTAAAGAAAAAACTGGTAATAATCGTATAGAACTGATGTAAATTGTTAACAAAAGAAAGTTCCTCCTTAGGTCCTCTTGTATGTGCAAGAGCTTGGCTACCAATAGGCCAAGTTGCTTTCCTTTACATTTGTCTTTTTTTTTGAAATATATAACATATACAAATTAAATTATATTTTTAAAATTTATATTTATTAATTATAATTTAAACGGTTCAACTATGATTTACCGGTTGAACTAGTGAACTAATAGTCTGATTAATTCGATTACTGGTTCGTTTTAGATAATTATGTAACTATGTATTTTGGCGTACGACAAATATGTGACCAATGACCTTTACCACCACAACAATGACTTCTGCTTTTTATATTTGTGCCCGCTTTTCTTTTCTTTATTATCCCACTTTTTGTAAGATCTTTTATTTTTGAAGAATCTTTTCTTCTTTTTTCTATCATATTTATTACCGAAATAATGACTTTTATTATTTTTGGAATTACAATGTGTCATATTCACTTCTGGGAATGGAGCAGAGTTAGAAGGGTGAGTTTCATGAATTTTCATGAGCAATTTGTTATTTTGTTCTACCACAAGAAGGCATGCAATTAATTCATAATATTTTATAAATCCCTTCTCTTGATATTGCAAGCGCATATTCGAGGCATGAAATATTGAAAAAATATTTTCTTCAACACATTTCTTTGGGTAATATTTTTCCCACACAGTTTTAATTAGGAGGTTATTTTGAACATTGCGAAATTATATTTAGCGATAGATCTAAAATCATGTAACCGCAAATGTAACTATTTATATCGGACATTTGGAATGATCACCGATTTTTTTTGTGATAATATCTTTCCTCTGAGCTCTTCCATAGCTCTGTTAGGTTGTTATGATAAGATATTTATTTTTTAATCCTTCGTCAAGATGATGATGAAAGAAAATCATTATCATAGTGCAATCTTTTAGCGTTATGTTATTGTTTGTCTTAGTGATATTATCGAGACCTATTGAGTCAATGTGAGTTTCAGCATCTACAGTCTATATCATAAATAATTTTTTCAAAAATATAAAGTTGTACAAATTCTAAATAAAAAAGATTTGACATAACTAAAATTTTTTACTTTAAAATCTTTTTACTAATAACGTGTTGTGAAAAATATAATAAAAATAGATAAATAGAGATAACGATTTATATATGAGAATATAAAAAAAATTGTATTTTAATAATATTCTTACAATATAATACTTGATAATATGAAAATAAATTTTTTATTTCACAAAAATAATACATAAGAATTCAACACAAGAGCTAAATAATGTAAACTTGTAAATTTAATGTGTCTTGAAATTTTTTCTTTATGATTTTATAGACGAAAATTTTAAAGTAAATAAATAATAGTAACATATTTATCTAACCCACCTATTAATTAGCAAGAACACATTATAAAGATCCATACTCTATTAATTGATAATATCCATTTTTATTATGATGGAACATTTATAATTAATAATATTCTATATTTTATTATATATAATAATATTCCATAATATCACATCCACGGTAATAAACATTTTATAACATTTAGTATTTATTTTATTTATTTAAAATGAAATTCACAAGTTTGGCCATCTCACTAATTGTTAATTAATAAATCGTGTTTGTATCTTTTTTTTTTTTCGGTTGTGCATGTGCATATACACTTTCTGGTGTTTTTTGCGTGCCTTTTTTTATTGTTTTGTGTGTTTACCTATTTGATTCCTTCTTGTCGTGTTTCATCTTTCATGTGATACCTGCCTACGCTCTCGTTGCCATCCATAATTTTCAATACAACTATGTCAGTATGTTATATGAATATAAAATGAAAAATTAGATACTAATAAGTAATTGGCCAATTTTTGTGTTGCAGTGTCCATACAAAAATTTAATCTTTATTTATTTGTATCAATTTGAAGAACTTTTTTCTGATTTAAAATGATAAATGTAAACATTTTTAATTTAAAAGTTAAAATTGCTGTAATAATTGAAACGTAAAAAAGGATTTCCTTTTTATTTCATATATAGCAAAAACTTTAGGAAGTTATGCACTAGTTTAGAAAAAAATGTTGATTATATTATTTAAAATATTTAACAATATTATAAAATGAATTTGATATATTATTAATTAAAAAATAGAATCGTTTTAAGCATTCAATACCATTAAAAATTTTAAATTCTTTTTTTCCCTATAAGTTTTTAATTTTTAAATGAATTCATCTAAAAAAAAGGACCTAAATGTACTTTAACATAGCTAAAAATTTCAAAAGAATTAGTTCTTGTATCTCTAGGGAACTAGCCAAAAAAAAAAAAAACAATTAGAAATAGTTAAACCAAAATTTTTTGTTAAGCTCATCAATAAAAGATATATTAAAAATATCAAAAGCACTCTTGTTTTGCTATTTTATGTCTTAAATATATTTAATAATATAATAATAATTTTTTAAATTTTTTTATGCATTCATTATATTAAAAAAAATTAAAAAATAATTTTAACGATTTTTAATAAAATAATTTTTTAGAATATTCTTAAAATATATCCATAAAATAGAAAAATACTATATGAATAAAAGCAAAATAAAAACAAAAATAAAAGGCCGTTGCAGTTTTCCAAAGCATCCTTGAAACTTGTAATGATAAATCGTAATTCCTCGTAACTATATGTCAGTGCGTGCAGTCGTAGACTCGTAGCTGCTACTTTGTCCAATGACAGTCCATGCACTGCATTCCAACATACTTTACTTTTTCTTTTCTTTCCCCTGCCTTTGACTTTCTTCTTCTTCTTCTTCTTCTTCTTCACTTTGCTACTCTTTGCTCTTTGTTGATACAGCCACACTTACCATTCCCATTCCCATTCCCATTCCCATTTCAACTCCATTGCCACCATGTCTCTCTCCACCCACATCACTCCCCTCGTTTGCTCCTGTTCTACTTCAGGTCTCTTCCTTTTGATGGTTTTCGTTTTGTAATCCCTTTTTTATGAACGAATACTTGGGCGGCAGTTTCAAAAATGGCGTCTTTTCTATTGTTCTCATGGATTATGCATGTTTTTACTTTCTTGAATTTCGTTGCTTAATTAGGCGCATGGCAGTATTCTAATAAGTTGAATCCTTGGGACACTGATTTTATTGGATGGTTCTTATTTCTTTGTTTTGTGTTGTTGAAAGTGGAAGCGGAAGCGGAAGCGGAAGCTCTTGTCCTATTTTGTTTGGTTTGAAACTTAGGTTTTAGAAATTTGGTTTGTGCTTAAATCAATTTGTTTTCAATGATGATCGTATTTATCAACCGAGTCTTTTCGAGAAGCATGGTGGAGAAGAGGGATGAAACCCTAGATATTTTGCCACTCCTGCTGGTTCTGCCGCCGCATCGCTTCCCTCTATTCTGCTCTGTTTCTATTTCTGTTGTGCTTAACTACGCATGCCTCATGGTTGTTCTGCTCTTATGTTCTGATACATATTCATATTCACATTCAGTAATATTTTAATATGCATATAACGTTATTCTCCTACATGGTGTGCATATACTGAAACTTTCAAGACGAGTTCATTGCTTGGTTTGATCACTTTCAAAGTCAGTTAGGTACACACGTAGGTCATTTTTATGAGTTCAAATAGTTTCTATAGACTAGAAATGAGAATAAAATTGTCACATTGATTATCTAAACGACTATTTTGAGACACTAAAAATTTGCAGATCAAAATGGCTCACTCGTGTACCTACAAGGACCAAAGTGAGCATTAACTGGTGGAAAAAAATGGGTTTGGGTAATATGTAAGTTTATGATAATTAAAAGGTTGAAGCATCACATCTTGTGTAGCACAATTATGACGGGTTCTAGATATTATGTTTAAACCATTTTACACTTCAAATCTTTTATTCTTCAAACCCGTCCCTTTCCTTCTAAAACTTCAACTCGAAAATATATCTTTAGCGTTCTCTTGCTGCTCATATAACATTTAATTTTGTCTAGTTCTGGTCTCTGGTTAGTTGATTTAGAGTTTTCTCTAAGTCAGAATTATCATATGTTCTTGTTCTATATTCAAATGAAAAATGGTGCTTATCTATTATATTACTTCACTATTGGCTGGTATATGTCTTTGTGTTCAACAGATACTTTCATGACTGCATCAAAGGTAAAGAAGGAAAATCACAGAACAGCTTTGGTACGACATGCATAATCATTTTTTTTCCTTCGCTTTTTCTTTTTTCTCTCTGCTGACCAGGGGAAATTGCAGTGCCTAGAAGAGTCTAAAGAAAGAATCACAAAAATGTTCAACAAGGTTGAACTTTCTGTCTCTTCATACGACACAGCTTGGGTCGCAATGGTTCCATCGACAACTAATCCTGATGCACCATTGTTCCCTCAGTGCTTGAATTGGTTGTTGGATAATCAACTCTTTGATGGATCATGGGGTCTACCTAATCATGATCCGTCATTCATGAATGAATCTCTGCTGTCTACCTTAGCATGTGTCCTTGCATTAAAAAAATGGGGTATTGGTGAAGATCAAATTAACAAGGGTAAATATGATTTTCTCCTTGCTATTATTATCACTTGCTGTGATGTTATACAAATGAATTTTGATATTCTTTGCAGCTCTCCAATTTATCAACTCAAATATTGCCTCAATCAATGATGAGAAGCAGCAACCTCCCATTGGATTTGATTTACTTTTCCCTTCTTTGATTGAATATGGTCAAAATTTGGGAATTAATTTTTCTATCAGTGCAACAAGCTTGAAAGCAATCATTCATAAGAGAGATATAGAGCTTAGCAGGTAGTATTATGGTTCCTTTTAGCAAGATTATCAAACTCCTAACACTTTCTAGTTATGAATTGAGCTTTATGATTCAAGTTTGCTAAAAAGTCAAATAATTTAGGTAGACTCTCAAGTTTGATTATGAAGTCTTCTTGTATGCATTTCAAGATTGTGCTTTCTTGGAATTATTTCTGATTTTCAAGATCCTTTGATCAAATGCTAGCTTCTTAGTGCTAAGACTTTAGTCAAAAAATTTTTTATGAACTTTTGAGACTGACTAATTTAAGGATCATTTGTCTATATGTAGAGGAAATCAAAGCAATTCGGAAGGGTGGCGAGCATATCTTGCTTATGTTTCAGAGAGACTGCAGAAATCACAGGACTGGGAAGCAATATTGAAGTATCAAAGAATGAATGGATCTTTGTTTAATTCACCTGCTACGACCGCAGCTGCTTTTCATCAACTTAAGAACACCAACTGTCTTAACTATCTCAAATCTGTAGTAGAAAAGTTTGGGAATGCTGGTATATGGTTACAGAGCTGCTTTTGTTTTTGTTTTATTTTGAACTACTGTTGTCTGGCACATTAATTGGGATTTTTTGTTGTTTTAATAAATTTTCAGTTCCAACTATTTATCCTCTGGACATATATGCCCGGCTGTGTATGATTGACAATCTTGAAAGGTTGGGTGTAAGTCACCATTTCAAAGAGGAAATTCGAAGTGTATTGGATGAAACATACAGGTAATAAACCACTTTTGGTGCATGCAAATATCAAGGTCAAATACTAAATATATCTGTAACTAGAGAAGTGAAAAGGAAATTCTACATGTAGGCGAATAGGTGATCAAATTATAGAGAGCATTTTATTTAAAATATAGAGTTTTTCTATTTCATAGTTGAATTTCTTTATATAATTAAATTTGCGAAAAAAACAGATATTGGCAAGAGGGAGTGGAAGATATATTTTTAGATCCCACCACCTGTGCAATGGCATTCCGTATATTGCGTCTCAGTGGTTACGACGTATCTTCAGGTTTGATCAATTGAAAAAGTTAGGTAGCAAGGAGTTTTTCTTTTTTTTTTCTTAAGATTTAAATACCAAAGAGGCTATTAAGTATATTGTGTTTTTGCAGATCCATTTTATCAATATTCAGAAGATAAGTTTTCGGACTCCTTGAAAGGGTACTTGAAGGATGCTGGTGCTATTTTGGAGCTGTATAAGGCTTCTCAAGTGATTATACATCCAGATGAATCAATTTTAGTGAGACAAAATGCTTGGACAAGGCATCTTCTAAAGCAGCAATCATCGCATTATCAATTATATGCTGATAAACTTCGTCGTTTTGTTGACCGAGAGGTTCATTTCATGATCGTGCTCTAATCTTTCACAAAATTTAGCTACATATGTCTATGCATCTCACAATCATTCCTGAAAAATAAAATGTTTTTTGCTCTTTAGGCCAATGATGCTCTTTCTTTTCCATATTATGCAAACTTGGAGCGAATCTTAAACTTGAGATCGATGAAGCATTACAATGTAGAAGAAACAAGGATTTTAAAGTCATCGTATAGGTGGGATGAGTTTAGAAGTATTACAATCTTTCCCCTTCCCCAAGTTCCATGTCTTTGTATTTATTTTTTAATTTCTCCCTTTTCTGACTAGTTTTATGGTTATTATGGTCCAGGTCTGAAAATCTTGCAAACCAAGACTTTCTAAAGCTAGCAGCCGAAGACTTCAATATCTGCCAATCAATACAAAAAGAAGAGTTGAAACAACTCACAAGGTTTATCCCTTTTCTTCATAATTTTAAAAGTACACCTTGATGATTATGATCTATGATCTAGCTATAAATGATTAAAGATCATAAGCATAACTCAAGATTTAGTAATTGAAAACTATTAAGGATTTTTAAATGTATTGTCCTGCTGCTCGAAATCATTGAAGGTTGTGGTTCTATTGTTCATTGTATATCTATTTTGCTGGGTTTTGTCTAAATTTTATTAAAATGGATATTGTGCTCAAGCTTCAATTAATGGAGGCACATTTTGTGAAGTTTGATCTAACTGTACCCTGCATATGCAGGTGGGTTACAGAGAGCAAACTAGATAAACTTGAATTTGCAAGGCAGAAACTAGCCTATTGTTACTTTTCTGCTGCAGCTAATCTTTTTGCACCCGAACTTTCCGATGCTCGCATATCATGGGCAAAAAATGGTGTTCTCACAACAGTTGTTGATGATTTCTATGATGTTGGGAGCACTGAAGAGGAGCAAGTGAACCTTATTCAACTAATGGAAGAGTATAATCCTATTCTTTTAATTGAAAAACTGCTCCATCTATTGATTTCTGTTTGAACTCTTCCCAGTTTTTCTTCACAAACATTTTTTGTTGTCGAAATTGAACTGCAGGTGGGATGTAGATATCGAAACTGCTTGTTGTTCTGAGAATGTTAAGATAATATTTTGTTCACTTCGGAGCACAATTAAAGAGATTGGAGAAAGATCAGTCAAGTGGCAAGGGCGAAATGTAGAAGGCAGCGTTATTAAGATTGTGCGATGCTCCCTCATCTTTCTGGCTTTACATTTTTTCTATTCATTTGCTTGTGAATTCCCAATATTGACATATTTGCTGGATATGATTTGACCACTGTGCATCCCTCTACCCCTTGGAATATATGGTTGAACTTGTGAGTGTTAAGAGTGTTTCAAACCTAAAATGACTATGTTTTGCTTAAGCTACAAGTATTCAATTGTCTCACATTTTCCCTGATGCATTCTCATGTTGATTTCATAGATGAATCCTCTCTAGTATAGACCATTTTTTTTATTACTATTTCCTAAAAATATTGGGCTGATTATTAAGTTACATCACTCTAACTATTTTCTTGTCACCCTCCTTAGGAAATTATACACTTTTTAGGGCTTGTCTTGTACCCACTCTTATTAGTGCTAGCTTTTATTCATTGTGTTCTGCTTCAAATGGATCACCCTAGCATGATTCATGGTATTTGCATTTTAATCTTTTCTCATTGTTCATTTTATTTCATCTGTAGTTTTTTTTCTTGTTAGTGTAGTAGCTCATTAGTACTCAAACATGTGTTTTCAAAGTTATGTTCCTTCAACACATCTTTTCCCGAGTTCCAAATTGTCAAATTGGCTTTGTTTGCTTTGCAGTGGTTAAGCTTGATACGGTCTATGTTAACGGAAGCCAAGTGGTTGAAAACCAAGACTGTCCCAACACTAGATGAGTATATGCAAAATGCTTGGGTTTCATTTGCATTAGGTCCAATTGTCCTTCCGGCCCTCTTTCTCGTTGGTCCTAAGCTTTCAGGCAAGGCTGCCGAAGTTGAAGAATTGCATTGTTTATTCAACACAATGAGCACTTGCGGCCGTTTGTTAAACGATATTAACACTTTCGAGGTATGTACTTCATCACCAATCCCATCATTCCCTAATCTTAGGTTGGACGATTTAGATATTATTTTATGCTTTTGGAACATATTTAATATGTGCTCCAAGAACATCCTCAAACATTTAAAGACAATTGGTTGTGATTTTTCTTGGAGCACTTGTTAAATATGCTCCAAGAGCAAGCAGGTAGTTCTGACTAACGTGTTTTTGTGACTATTGTAGAGAGAATCGGCGGAAGGAAAGCTGAATGCACTCGGCTTGCGTCTCATCCATGGAAATGGAGCTATTACCATAGATGACGCCACTAAGGAGATGAAGGTTATCATCGAGGACAAGAGAAGAGAACTCTTGAGGTTAGTTTTGAAGGAAAAAGGAAGCACAGTTCCAAGAGACTGCAAGGAATTGTTTTGGAAAATGATCAAAGTGTTGCACCTGTTTTACCTGAAGGATGATGGATTTACTTCACTTGAGTTATATTCTACTGTAAATTCAGTGATTAATGAACCTGTTGTTCTTAGTGAGTTACTGAGAGATACTAATCAAAACCCTAAACCAATCTATCAAAGTGTGTAGTTATTAGAAAATGCCAATGTTCATTTGAGTATGTAGAATTCTCCCCGTACTGGAGCTGTAATTTCTCTTGAGTTAATAAAGTATAAAATAAGAATGGCATGTTCTTTTCTAACTACTATATTTTTTTTGTGCTTAGTTATTATTAATTGAATTCATTTTTTCTGGTTTACCAGCATTTTATTTGGTTTCTGGTCATGTTGTCATATTAGGGTAAGTTTTCATTTTTCTTTTTTAATTGTTCAACATTCTTAACGAACTGACATGTTATAATTTAACCTCAGAAGGTCTATATACTTCAAATCTGAAGCAAAAAGAATGTAAACTACAAAAGCATGAGTTAACATACATATTTTGACTAATTAAGGTAAAAGAATCTGAAACACACAAAAATAAGTCTCATGCTTTTTTGCTTTCCAGTTCGTGTCTATTTGTACTCATATCCTAATGTTATTTTACTTAATAAAACTTGAAGGCGAGATTTTTTTTTCTTAAATTGCCTAATAAACCATACATAGATTAGGTGCACAAACTGTCCTATTGTTTTCTTTCTCTTGGTTCCTTTGGGTTCTAATCTGTGGCTCATTTTTTTATACCGAGGAAATTGGTGTGTAACATATTATTATTATAGCAAGGTTAGAAAAGAATAAGAGAGATTTTGACAAGAATTAAAAGAAAGAAATAATTTTATTGAAAAAATTTTTAAGAAGAAAAGATATAATTATTAATTTTTTATTGTCAATTACATTTCTATTAAAATTAGTAGTATCAAAAAATATTTTAAATTTAATATTATCAAGAAAAAAAAATTATATAAGGACTAATTTGATTAATTTTTAAAATTTCAGGGATGAAAATGACTTACGTATGAATTTTCAAGGACTATTTTGATTATAAATAACTTTTTTACATGTCAAGTACCACGTGGCATGCCAGGTGTCACTGAGCTGACACGTCAATCAATCATCTTGTGACACGTCATCATCCAACTGACGGAAGGACTAACGTGACCAATCGTGTATCTTTCAGGAACGATTTCGATTAACTTTATCTTTCGAGGACCAAAATGGAGATTGAAGTATCTTTTAGAGACGATTTTGACTATTTACTTTTTTTTTTTAAATATAGAGTTAATTTTTTTAGACTGTCGTAAAGCAAATCAAACAATCAGATTCATTGAAGAGAGAGGAAGATAATGCAATTAGCGGGTCAGATTTGTCCATGACAAAACTTTTAAAAATTCAAGTACATAAATCAAAAGATGATTTATGATTTTAAAAAATAAAATTCTAAAAATATAAAAAATTCATAAATGCACATTTGACCCTAAAATGTTTTATTTTAAAAAAAAATATTATAAACACAAATGTGACTCGCATTTTTTTAATTGTCATTTATAATTTCGTGATACACCTCTTCTCATAATGCACTAAAACACATGCTGTTCTCTAATGTTAAAAGTAAAAAAGCACTAATCTTGGTCTAATTACCTTTAGCTTTGGTTACACTATTTGAAATTTTCATAAAATTTGTAGGTTTTGGGTAAAAGCTATAAGAATAGAATATGAATTTATAGGTTTTGGGTAAAAGCTTTGTACTTTGAGTAATTCTTTCAGAAATTATTTTTGTTATGGAAAGGAGAAGGGTGTTTTTGTCTAATATTGACAATAGGGGTATTTTGCTAATTTGTGGATCAAATCAATATGCGAGAGGTGTGTTACTAGAGTGTCGTCAGAGTGAGCTAGAGTTTGTCATTGTAAAACTTAGAATTTTCGAAAAATCTTATTGTGAACTAATTTTAATTTATTTATTCATTAAATATTTTAATTTCAGAAATTATTTTGTTAAAGTTAACTAAATCAAGTTTTGATAATTAAATTAGAAATTTTATCTAATTTTATAATTATTGGATAATTTTTATATTTAAATTATAAAATTTAGGAATCATAAAATAATAAGAATTTACATGATTTGATTAAATAATTGTGATTTAGAAATTAATACTTTAATTTTTATGAATAAAGAAAATTAATTATATTATCTATAGTTATCGAATTATAATTATTTATTTGAGAATAATTTATAAATTGATAATTAAATAGTACTTTTAATAAATATTAGTATTGGATTAAAACAGGTTTTTAATTATCCTACTACTCTTAATTTTATAAAATTGTTATATTACTCATATGAATTTTATCCTAATTCTAAATTCCCAAATAAACCCCAATTTAATCAAATTAAACTATAACTCCCACCTAATCTAACCTAACCACCGCCACTCCCTAACTCAAACTCAGCTCCATCCCTTGAGAAAAAAAAAAAAGAAAGAAATGAAGGAAAGAAAGAGGGAAACGGGGAAGGGAAAAATCAGAGGGGGAGGAAGAGAACGCCGGAGAGGAGCCGCCGCCGCACTACTGCCGTGCTGCTCAGGACCGTGTCCCGCTCACTGCCACGCCGTGCTTAGTGTCGCCCTTGCCGTCACAGCCGTGTCATCGTTACGCACAAGAGGAGGAGAAGGGGAGCGACGAGGAGAAGAGGAAGGGATGACGTCGTGACTGGGCTCGCCGCCGTTGCGTTGCAGGAGCTTCCAGTTTTGTTGCCGCCGTTCGCGCTGTCACCTTCAGCCCGCGCTGTCGCCGTTCGCGAAGAGGGAAAGAGAAGGAGAGAGCTTGGGATCAGAGGAGAGAGAGGGGAGACCCGTGCTCAGCCACTGCCGCGCCTCTGCCGCCGAGAAACTCCGCTGCCGCCACTGAGATTCACCATCGTCACCGTCGAAGAAGCTTCAGCCGCCACCGTCGATTGTCACTGGGGAACAACTGCCGTGCCTCTGGTCGCCAGAATCACGGACTGAAAAGAAGGGAGCTGCCTCTCCTATTGCTGCTGCTTTGTTCTTTTATCGTAAGTGGTCTCTGTTTCCAGTTCCATTGAATTCATTTCTGTTTTCGATTCCATTGAGTTTGAATTCTCTATTTTGCTGTAACCATGGTCACTGTTGTTGGAATTACTGACGCCACTCTCGGTGCTGATTGGATTAACCACCATAGCTATTCTGCATCACCTTCACTTTCCATTATTTCTGTCAGGTTCCGTTCTTGCCGGTGATGGCCGTTGGATTTGCAATAGCTCCAACTTTTATTTCCCTCTTGATTCGGTGAGTTTTTCTTGTTTCAAAACTCTCGCTGTTAGCGATTCGTTATAATTTATTGAGGATTTTGCAACGTTAACATTTTAGGGTTGAGTTACTATTGTGTATGGTGCTTCTATGGCTGTCACTGCTACGAAAAATGGTCGGATTCGATGTCGTTGAATTTGGGCAAAGAGAAAAGGATTTTTAGTCGCTTTTGGCTTTGTGGATTTTGACTAATTGAGGTAGGGGTTTCTTATAAAATTTATTTACATTACAGAGTTGTTATAAATAGATATTCAGGTGAAAAATATATTTCTATGAGTATGCTTGTCTTATGAATGTGGTTGTTTGCTGGATTGAAATACTAATTGTTGAGAGGTGTGTGGTTGAAGATGAAAACTTGATTTGTAAAGTCATCTGGTTGAATATTATGAAAGATATTTTTTCTTGATTTTGGAGTTAAGTTAATAATGTAAATGAATCGGTTTTGAGAATGATTTGAGATATGAAATGAAATGATTTTGAAAACGGTTTGATTCTATAAATGATTTAATATTAGAATTGATTTGACTTTGAAAGAGATTTATTGATGGGATTGGTTCGATTGGAAAATAATTTGATAATAAAGTTGGTTGAATTTTGGAAAATGATTGAGATTTGGAAATGGTTGAGGAATGTTTGGATGGGACCCAGAAAGGGTGGCAGAGTCCAAGTTTTAGAGGAGATACTGTCGAAATTTTATAAAATTGGAAGTTTCATTTGAAGTAATTATTTAAAAATATTTGTTTTTAAACATTATATGTTTTAAGATTGATTTATAATGAATGGAATGGAAAGAAGGATGATGAGGATTTTCTTTGAAATATGGTTTTTTGAATAAATTTAGAAACGAGATATGGATTTATGAATGATGATGATGTTGAGAATGTTGAGAATATTGGGATATGGATTGAGAATGTTGAGATATGATCTTTGAATTATTCATATGACTTATAAATTTGAATTATCTGAGACACAAGTTTCTCCGGGTAGACGCAGTGGCTTGCCACCACTTGCTCCAGGTTGAGATTCGATACTCTATTGACCCTACGTCGTAAGGGTGACGAGCGGCGGAAGTTAGACCAATTAAGAGATTATAATATAATAGAACAGCGTTGCGAGTATAGCTTTTAACCAGCAAAAATCCGCCTCATCAATTTAGAAAGGTTGTCACAAAAAGTTTAGAATAAAAAATACTGGGAGTGTAAGTCTCAGGTCATCTCCCAACGAGTTGCGAGAAAGGATGCTATTTTATTAATTAGGAATTTCCACGAGGGTTTGAGAGTTGAATAATGAGCAATTAAATAATTGTAAATTAAATCAATAAAAACTAAGAATGATTATTAATATTCTAGATAAAAAGCCTTGACTGGGGGAATGATTAATTGGAAGTTCTATCCTTGTTGGGATCTCTTAAGTGTAGTATTAAAAAGGTTGTTGTTTTCACTTAGTTAACCCTTACTAAATAAAGGAAAGTCAAGTGATTGAGCTAACTCTTATTCGCAAATCCTAGTCCTCTCCCTTGGGAAGGTCTAGCGTTAGTAAATACAGAACTAGCCAACAACTTCCAATTTAATCAACACCTAAGCCTTCCAACTCAAGTGTCTCCTCCTAATCAACCCCCATGTCAAGTATGGAGTCTACTCCATTGACATGAATATAACGCTCATAAAAATATAAGAAGAAGACATGATAATTTAAATAAAATAGGATCTCAAAATTAATTAAAAGTAAAAGTGATCCTTTGCATTAACAATTCATGAAAATAATCCACTTACTACTTTAAACAAGAATTAAAAATATGAAATAAATAAAAGAGTAAGTAAGGAAACAAACTAGAATAGTATCTTCAACGGAGGTAATGACTCTTCAATATCCAAAAGCAAAAGCAATAAACTGGGAATGTAAAGAGAACCTAGAGGAAGAGTAATCCTCTCTAAATCTAAAAACCTAAAACTATCCTAATGAGAATATGTGAATGTATCTCTGTGTGTAAAGTTGTGTGTTGAGTCTCTGCATGTTCTCTGGCTTTATTCTGTGTTTTTGGGCCGAAAATTGGGTCAAAACGCGGCCCGAAATCGCCCCAGCGTTTTCTGTTAATTCTACAAATCGCGCAGGTCACGCGTACGCATCGTCCATGCGTTCGCGTCATTCAGCGATTTTTCTTGTCACGCGAACGTGTTCTCCACGCGTTTGCGTCATTTGTGCGAACTCCAATCCACGCGTACGCGTCAGGCACGCGCACGCGTCGCTGCAATTTTCTCCATTCCGTGCGCTCGCGTGAGCCATGCGCGCGGGTCGGTGTTCGCTGGTCATCTCCTTAGTTTCTTGTGTTTCTTCCATTTTTGCAAGCTTCCTCTCTATTCTCTAAGCCATTCCTGCCCTATAAAGCCTGAAACACTTATCACATGGATGATGGCATCGAATGGTATAAAGGAGAATTAAAATGTACTAATTAAAGATCTCTAGGAAGCAAGTTTTCAATCATAAAACAATACTAGGAAGGGATTATAAAATCATGCAAATCATATGAATAAGTAGGTAAAGGCTTGATGAAACCACTCAATTAAACACAAGATAAACCATAAAATAGTGGTTTATCAACCTCCCCATACTTAAACATTAGCATGTCTTCATGCTTAGCTTAAGGAGATAAAATAAATGAGTAGGGAAAAAGTAAGACTCATGCAATACAATGCAACCTATGTATATGAATGCAACTATATGATTTTGTCTACTTGGTTAAAAATAACTAAGTTCTTTAAGACAAATATAAATCAAATATCACTAATTAAAATTCATACAGTAAAAGCAAGTAAACCTGTAAGAAGACAGCTCATGAAAGCAGGGAACATAGAATTAAGCATTGAACCCTCACTGATGGTATATATGCACTCTAGTCACTCTAATGTATAGGGTAATCACTCTACTCTTCTGTAATCATGCTTTCTAAACCTTGTTCTTCACCTAACCAATCAACAAGTATTTAATGTACCAATGCAAACATCATGAGGTCTTTTCAAGGTTGTAATGGGGCCAAGGCAAAGGTGAGGGTATATATATGGCTAAGTGAGCTATAAATTGAATCCTTGATTATCCTAAGCTTTCACCTAACATACATACTATATTTTCTTCTTGAATCATCCTTAACTACCCAAATTTTTTTCCACTTTTGTTTTACATACTCATGCATAAACTTTTCTCTTAACTTGTATCACATATGCATTGATTTTTTTTATTAAACTTAACTTAGCATTGGGGTAATTTTGTCCCCTTATTCAATTTATTTAATTACTTAATTACTTGAGTTTTTTTTTTTTTTGCAGCATAAAAATGACATTGCCAATGCACATGGATTTTTAATTTTATGGTCTCACATAAGTAGGTACCCAAATTTCTAATATTTTATCATGACACATTCAATTTGGGGTATTACTTATTTTTCTGCTTAAGACTAGTAATGTGGTAAAATATAGAACAATTGGGATTAAAAGGCTCAAAGTGGCTAACAAAGGTAAATGGAAGGGTAGGCTATTTGGGATAAGTGAGCTAATAAAATAATGGCCTCAATCATATGCATGCATGTGACACATTAAACATTAGACATATAGGATGGAACAAAATATAGATCACAATCATAGAGAAGTAAACACACAGGAATAAAGTTTTATGGTTAAATATTGTAACCATGTCATTAGGCTCAAGTCTCACAGGTTGTGTGTTCTAGCCTTTAACTTTGTTCCAAATACAACTTCCAAACAAGTTTAACACAAGAGTTTTGATTTAAATTAGTGAAATTTTTTTTTCAAAAATGGGGTCTTAAAAAGAAACTTATTATTTTCTAGTCAAATAGAACATGCATGCAAATAACATATTACTATGCAATTTTATTCTATCCTAAACAAAAGAAAAATTAAATTAACTAAATATCCTATTCTATTGGTTCTAAGAAAGAAAAATTACCTCCGGAAGTCAGGTACTGACCGACCTCCCCACACTTAAAGCTTGGCACTGTCCTCGGTGCCGTCAGTCAGGAACAAAGGGGGCTGGTAGTAGCATCTCCACAATCGGGACCACATGGCTCCCTGTGCTGAAGTGGAGTCCAGAGTGTCTGGGTCTTCTTTAGGTGGGTGGTTACCAACAAGTAGCTCCTTAAGGTATGTAAATCTGCGCTTGTTACGGCGCTTTCTTCGCTTTCCTTTCCGGTCAAGCCGGTCTAATTTCTCAAGTATCTGATGGAGCAGTTGGTAGGAGAAGGGATACTTCTGTTGGTTCTGTGCTCTGGTTGATAGTGGCTGCTGGAGGTCTGATATACTTCCCGTTAGGGACGTATTGATCATCTCGTGGAATCATGGCCTTGGTGTCCCCAGCTCTGTAGGAGACTTCGGTTACTGAGACTAGATCTAAAACCAAGGCGGGAAAAGGTAGGTTGCTCACAATCTGTACGTGTCCTATAGCATGCCGAATGTGTCTTGGTAAATTGAGGTGCTGGTCTGTAAGGATACACCAGAGTAGAACAGCCATGTCTGCAGTGAAGAAGGACTCATGAGTGCTCGAAAAGACGTAATGGGACATGATTTGTGCCCATACTCGAGCCTCCAAGGTGAGTGTTGAAGCCAATATGCACTTAGGTCGAGATCGATGGTATCCATAGATCCATTTGCTGCCAGGTTGTGCTATAACTCTGAGAACTGCTTCCCAGTCAAATTGGTATGTCTGGCATCTGAATGAGGCTTCTTGGAATGCGTCCAATCCTTCTGGAGCAGGGGGAAGATCTAAAGCTCGCTAAATGGCCTCTTCTATTATGGGAACTTGCTTCTGACGGACATAGACAGACTGCATGGTTGGCATGTGAAAATTGGAGTAGAATTCAACTACCCATGAAAGGTTAACATGTCGTGGCTGTCTCCGTAGGAATCCCCAATGTCTTCATTCAATTCACGGCTCAACGAATTCAATAATGTTGGTCGGAAGGATGAGAAGGTGCTCATTGTTATAGTTTTTCTCAGCCAGGATTGGGAACATCTGCTCACAGTAGCAGTTAGTAAATGATGAGCGACTCCAAGGGTGTATTGGTAAAGATTTTCCTCAATAAAATTGCGTTGCAAGTATAGCTCTACCAACAACAATCCTCGGGTATCAAATTTAGAAGAGGGATTTGGTTGTCACAAGTTCAACCTCAATAGAAATAACCAAAGTATTCAAACCTCGGGTCGTCTCACAAGGAATGGGCAAACATGTGCTTCAACATTGGTTAGAAATCCGGGGTTGTAAGTTATGAGCAAGAAAATAGATGGGAATCTTAACAAGCAAGTAATCTTAAATTGCAAGAAACTAATTCAAATAACTAAGCAAGATATGAGCAATTCCAAACTAACGAATAACATCCAATATGATTCTATTCTAAACTAAACAAGTAACTATATCTAAGACAAGTAATTGAGAATTTTGGTTTTCAAATATGAATAATAAAAGCAACTCTTGGCTAGGCATGAAAATTGGGGTCACCATCCTTGTCTAATAACCATATCTTGACAATTATGAGGAACCAAAATCATTAAGTCTACTTCTATACTTGAAGTACGTCAAATGGTTTGGTCAACATCAACCCATAAGTTCTAACCTCACTATTAATTAACTTAATAGAAGGTTAGCGTCAATGGCTATCAAATTGACCACTAAGGGCTCCCAAATCATCAAATCCATTAGACCCAATGACTCAAGTTTACCCAATTCCCTTAGCCTAGGCCAAGAGTAAAGAGAACTACTCCATAATCAAAGTAAACATTTCATTAAACACATGGTAAGCATTAACAAAAGACATGTTCAAAATAGCAATTAAATTGAAATCAACAAGTACCCACTAACAATTATCAACATACAATCATTCAAACAACACAATTAAACATAGAAATCATCAATGTAACATCAACAAGTCAAGATTCACAACATTCATGAAATGGGTATAAAATGACAATTGACAAGAATTCATAAAACTATCACAAGATCTAAGTAAAATTATACTAAGGAATTCAAATTGAACAATTAAAACTAGTAATTAACAAGATCCAATTCACAATTCAACAAGGGAAGATCAAATTAAAACTAGATCTAGAGAGGAACAAGGGTTTCTCTCTCTAGAAGAACAAAGAACAAAAAACTAGCTAAAATTGTGTCTTAGTGTAAAATGATTCATCCCCCCTTTTCCCCTAGCATCCTTGGGTCTTTTCCATACAGAAACAGCTTGAAATTAGGCCTGATAAGCCTCAAAAATTGCCAGGCACAATTTCGTTTAATGAGGTCACGTGCAGCTTCCCACGCATGCGCGCCTTGCGTGCGTGCGCGCCGGTTGCTTTCGTGATCCATGCGTGCGCGCCAAGTGCGCGTGCGCATTGATAGGAATCTTCTGATTTGCGCGAATGCGTCCATCCTTGTGCGCCGCTTCCAGCCAACCTCATCCACGCGTGCGCGTGGAGTGCGCGGGCGCGCCAATGCTGCTTTTTCCAAAATTTCAATTCTTCATGTTCCTCTCTTTTGTACATGCTTTCTTCCTCTCTTCTAGGCTATTCCTACCCTATAATTCCTGAAATCACTCAACAAATACATCACAGCATCGAATGGCAATAGAAGAGGATTAAAATATGACAATTTTAAGGAAAAATAAGCATATTTTTCATCATGGAGTAATATTAGGAAGTGAACACAAAACCATGAATTTCTTGTGAATAAGTGTGAGAAATATTGACAAAACCCCCTAAATCCTACACAATATAAATCACAAAATTGGGGTTTATCAGTAAACCGCGCAGTGTCCTTTGCTGGAAAAGCTTTCTCCTTTTCATCGACCTTGATGATCCTCTTGATTCGCTTTGTTGAGGGCTTTACTGCTGTTGAAGATGGCTCTGCGGCTATTGTTCTTTTAATTCCTTTCCTTGCTGGTGGTTTGGGAGTAGCTTTCTCTTTACCCTTCCTGGTGGCCATCCTAAAAAAAGGAAAAGGAAAGTAACTTTTAAAGCTTTAAGGGTTAGAGCGAGGAAGAGGAAGGTATAAGTGATAATCAATGCACAGTAAAGGAGGATGTCGTTATCACATGGTCATGACTACATGTGAAAAGTTCATCAATGGAAATATAGCAAGTGCATTTGATGGCTATTTAATCCAACATGTTTATTGGCATGCCGACAAAGGCATGAGTAGTATAGATCAAGCATTAAATGTCCAAGTTAGATTATCAACTCTTTCAAACTAACAATCTGTTTGTATTAACAATTATATTTAATCAATAAAATGTGAAAGGGGTTTTGTGAAAAACAGGCATTAGAGTAGTAGAATAGAGTAATATAAAAATAATGCACAATGCCATACGGGCTTTTTCACAAACACATAGCATGCATGGTGAATATGTTATTGAAAGTATTAAATTGAACATGCAAGCAACCCTTGAAGAAGTAATATAAATTGTCAAACAATTCCACAATAACTCACAAGAAAAATATAAAAGAAAATAATTACCCAATTAAATTTCTAACACCAATTAAAGGAATAAAGAGAAAAGAAAGAAAAAGAAAATATAGATAATGAAAGTGAAAAGAAAGAAAAAAAAGAAGAAAACATTAATAAAAATAATAAAGAAAAAGTAAAAAGTAAAGAAAGAAAGAAAAGAACCTTGATAATGGATGTAAAAAATAAGGAAGGGAGAAAGTAAAGAGTGAGAAAGAATAAAGAAGGAAGAAGAGAGAAGAAAGAAATAAGGGAAAGAAAAAATTAAGATTTGGGGAAGAAAAGATAAGATAGTTGACGCTGATCTGCATAAACTGTGTGTCGCATGTGACGCGGACGCGTGGAGCACGCGATCGCGTGGTGTGTGATAAGTTCAGAGGATGCGGACGCGTGGGTCACGCGATCGCGTGACCTGATTTGTGCTATTGGCGCGAGTGCAGCCTCGCGTACGCATAACTCTCTGTTTTATACACATTTTGCCAAAAAATTTGGGTGACGCGGGCGCGTGGGTGACACGATCACGTGAATGGCCATATTTTGAAAAATGACATGGACACGTGGGGCACGCGTTCGCATGATAGGGCTTGTGCTTCCAGCACCATTCCATCCCCACTCCATCATAACTTTCTGCCATATACCCATTTACGTCAAGTTTGCAGGGCCACGCGTGCGCGTGGGTGACACGCACGGGTGGGGAGGCTATTTTCCAAAATGACGTGAACGCATCATGGATGCGTTCGTGTGGGCATGCTTGTGCCTAAGGCACGCCTCCCGCCACGCTCTCGCGTGACTCTCTGCTTCTTTTCTTCCTTGTTTCTAATGCACTAATGACGCGGACGCGTCAGCGACGCTTACGCGTCGCATGCATTTTTTTTATATATGCAGAATGCAAATGCAAATGCAGGCTATATGAAACTATATGCAGAGGTTATGAGAAGAGTCATTAACAAAAATAAAAATAGAATAAAGTAAGATAAAACTAAGGCTGAAATGGAACAATCATACCATGGTGGGTTGTCTCCCACCTAGCACTTTGCTTTTACGTCCTTAAGTTGGACGTTCTTAAAGCTCATTCTGCTACTGTTGGTGGGTCTTCCAAGAGGAAAACCTCTAGTTCTTTGTGATCCTTAATCTTTTCTCCATGATAAAGTTTTAGGCGATGTCCGTTGACCTTGATGAATTTTGAACTAGAAGGATGATGCAGGTGAAAAACTCCGTATGGCTCTGCCTTTTCTACTCTGTAGGGACTTCCCATCTTGATCTTAGTTTGCCTGGTATAAGCCTCAGTCTGGAGTTATAAAGAAGAACTAACTCCCCTGGTCTGAACTCTCTCTTTTTTATGTGCTTGTCATGGACAGCCTTCATCTTCTCCTTGTATCGCCTGGAGTTGTCATATGCTTCTAGGCGAAGATTCTCTAATTCTGCTAGTTGCAGCTTTCTTTCAGCACCAGATTCTTCAAAATTCATATTGCATTCCCTTACAGTCCAGAAGGCCTTGTGTTCTACCTTTATTGGAAGGTGGCAAGCCTTTCCGTACACTAAGCGGAAGGGGCTCATCCTGATGGGTGTTTTGTATTCTGTTCTATATGCCCAGAGTGCATCTTGTAGCCTGGCACTCCAGTCTTTCCTATGAGATTTTACTATCTTCTCCAGAATGTGTTTAATCTCCCTGTTAGACACTTCTGCTTGTCCATTGGTCTGAGGATGATAAGCTGTTGCTATTTTGTGAACAATCCCATGCTTCTTCAGTAATCCTGTTAGTCTCCTGTTACAGAAGTGAGTGCCTTGATCACTCACGATTGCTCGTGGTGATCCAAAGCAACATATAATATGATTTCTAACAAAGGAAACAACAATGTTAGTATCATCAGTACGAGTAGGAATTGCTTCCACCCATTTAGAAACGTAATTTACAGCTAACAGTATATAAAGGTAACCATTAGAGTTTGAAAATGGACCCATAAAGTCAATGCCCCAAACATAAAAAATTTCACAGAAAAGCATAATATGTTGAGGCATCTCATCCCTTTTGGATATATTACCAAATCTTTAGCATGGGGAACAAGACTTACAAAATTCAGTAGCATCTTTAAAAAGAGTAGGCCACCAGAATCCACAGTCTAAGATTTTTCTAGCTGTTCTTTGAGGGCCAAAATGTCCTCCATTCTCAGAAGAGTGGCATGCATCTAAAATGGGCTGGAATTCTGATTGAGGTACACAGCTCCTAATTACCTGGTCAACACCACACCTTCATAAATATGGTTCATCCCATATATAATATTTAGACTCACTTTTCAGCTTGTCTCTCTGATGTTTATTAAAATTTGGAGGGAAAGTATGGCTAACTAGATAATTAGCTACAGGTGCATACCAAGGAACTACTTTAGATACTGCTTGCAAGCTATCAAATGGGAAAGTATCATTGGTAGGAGTGGAGTCATCCTTAATGTGCTCAAGGCGACTCAAGTGGTCTGCCACTAAATTCTGGTTACCACTCCTATCCTTAATTTCTAAATCAAATTCTTGTAGAAACAGTATCCATCGTATTAGCCTTAGTTTGGACTCTTTTTTAGCTAATAAATATTTTAGAGCTGCATGGTCTGAGTACACTACTACCTTAGTACCAAGTAAATAGGCTCGGGATTTATCCAGAGCAAAAACAATAGCAAGAAGCTCTTTTTCAGTAGTAGTGTAATTAGACTGAGCAGCATCTAAGGTTTTAGATGCATAAGCAATTATGAAAGGATCCTTACCTTCGCGCTGAGCCAGCGCTGCTCCTACTGCATGGTTGGAGGCATCACACATAATCTCAAATGGCTGGCTCCAGTCTGGTCCTCTCACAATTGGAGCTTGAGTCAGGGCGATCTTTAGCTTTTCAAATACTTGCATGTAATGCTCACTGAACTCGAACTCAATATCTTTCTGTAGCAGTCTGGATAAAGGTAATGCTACCTTACTGAAGTCCTTAATAAATCTCCTGTAAAAACCTACATGGCCAAGGAACGAATGGACTTCCCTCACGGAGGAGGGGTAAGGTAAACTAGAAATAACATCTACCTTTGCTGGATTTACTAAAATACCAGTTTTGGAGACAACATGGCCTAGAACAATCCCTTGTTTTACCATAAAATGACATTTTTTAAAATTCAATACAAGGTTTAAACTAACACATCTGTCTAATACTTTAGCTACTCTATCCAAGCAAAGGTTAAACGAATCACCATATATGCTAAAATCATCCATAAAAACTTCCATACAGTTAACAATAAGATCTGAAAAGATACTCATCATGCATCTTTGGAAAGTAGCCGGTGCATTACATAAGCCAAAAGGCATCCTTTTGTATGCATATGTTCCAAAGGGACATGTAAAAGTGGTCTTCTCCTGATCTTCAGGAGCTATATGAATTTGAAAATATCCTGTATAACCATCTAAAAAGCAATAATGTGATTTACCTGATAGACGATCAAGCATCTGATCGATAAATGGCAAGGGGTAATGATCCTTGCGAGTAGCTGGGTTGAGACGCTTATAGTAAATGCAAACCCTCCATGAATTCTACACTCTAATTGTCAGGAGCTCTCCATGCTCATTCTTGACTATTGTGACTCCAGACTTCTTGGGCACCATTTGTACTAGACTGACTTATTCACTGTCTGAGATGGGATAAATGATATCTGCTTCAAGTAGCCTGGTCACTTCTTTCTTGACAACTTCTAAGATGGTGGGATTCAATCTTCTTTGGGGTTGACGGACGGGTTTTGATTCCTATTCTAAATATATTCTGTGCTCACAAGCTTGAGGACTGATGCCAACTATATCCGCCAAGCTCCACCCAATTGCTCTCTTATGTTTTCCCAGCACACTGAGCAGTTGCTCCTCCTGTTGAGAAGTGAGTTCCCTTGCAATGATAACTGAAAACTTCTGGTTATCCTCAAGGTAAGCATACTTGAGGTGTGGAGGAAGGGGCTTCAATTCTAGTTTCTGCTCATGGCTAGGTTCTGGATCATCCGGGGCTAATGATAATGGTAAAGTGTCTTTATTATGTTCAGAGGGTGTCCCCACACTTGGACCTTACTCCATGTGTTTCTCTTCTACTTCTTCTTGGTGAACTTCAGCTACAGTTTCATCAATGATGTCGCACTAGAAGATAGAATGATCTTCCCGAGGGTGCTTCATAGCTTCATTTAAACTGAAACTCACTGTTCTGCCGTCTATCTCAAAGGAGTAAGTTCCTGAGAATGCATCTAGCTTGAACTTCGAAGTTTTCAGGAATGGTCTTCCAAGAAGGATTGATGACGGTCTTCCTGAGTCATTACGGGGCATTTCCAGGATAGAAGTCAATAGAAAATGTGAGCCCTTTAATGCTCACTAATACATCTTCAGCAATTCTAACTACTGTAATAATGCTTTTATCTGCTAACACAAAACGAGCTGCTGACCTTTTTAAGGGTGGGAGTCTTAAGGTATCATATATAGACAATGGCATTATACTAACACACGCTCCTAAGTCACACATGCAATCAGAAAATATTACACCTCCAATGGTACAGTTTACCATGCATGGACCTGGATCACTACATTTTTCAAGTATACCTCCCATTAAAGCAGATATAGAACTACCTAAAGGAATAGTTTCTAATTCATTAATTTTATTCTTATGAATGCATAGATCTTTCAGAAACTTTGCATATTTAGGTACTTGCTGAATAACATCAAAAAGGGGAACAGTTACCTCAACCTTTTTGAAAATTTCTACCATTTTGGGATCAAGTTCCATCAGCTTTTTGGGCTTTCTTGCAAGGTCTGGGAATGGGATAGGGATGGCACAACTTGCAGCATCTGCATCTTTGGTGCTCCATTCCTTGGTTGAGCTAATTCTTCTTCAACCTTGTCTTGTACTTCATCTTCCTCTTTAGCATCTTCCATTTCAGCATCTTCCACTTCCATGGAGTCTTCAATTTGGGTGTGTTCTATTGAGCTTGGCTCCTCCTGGGTCCTCTCTTGCAGTGTGGTTCCGGACCTCAAAGTGATGGCATTGATGCCACCCTTGGGGTTAGGTAAGGGTTGAGAAGGAATTTCACTGGAGCTTGAAGGTTGGTTGGTGGAAGCAGGTAGTGACTCTATCCAGGCGGCGAGAGCTTGTAAAGTGGCATTCAGACCATTTAAAGTAGATTTCAGTGTAGTCTGCATGTCTTGTTGTCCTTGTGCAAGAGAACGAAGCATCTCATCATTTGATGAGGAAGTAGGATAAGTGATCTGTGGGACTTATTGTTGGTTATGCTAGGGTCCTTGTGACTGTCTTAGGTGAGGAGCTCTGTAAGGTTAGTTCTGATTCTACTGTCTGTTGTTGTTATTCCACCTCTGATTTTCATTGTTGTCTCTGCCTCCTCTGTTATAGTTGTCCCTCCAGCCATGGTTGGAATTATCTCTCCAACTTTGGTTGGAGTTGTCCTGCCATCCTTGGTTATAGTTTTCACCTTGGTTGTAGTTACCACCTTGTTGATTGTATCCTTGATTCGGGCGGTCGTAGAAGTTATGAGTAGCTGCCACAGTGTTATCTTCTTGTTGGAGCTGTGGACATTCATCAGTATAATGGCTATAGTCAGCCCAGATTCCGCATACTCTTTGTGGAACTAGTTGTTGGTTTTGTTGTGGCGTGGCAGGCTGCGCTTGTTGTTGTTGGTTCAACTGCATTTTCTTCAGTAGGTTGGTCATTTCACATATACTTTGTGTAAGAGCAGAAGTCTCAGTGCTGGAGGAAACCTCTGCAACAGCTTTTGAGTGGCTGCTACTGTGCCTGTGATTCCTAGTAGACTCAGCTAAGTCGCTGATCAGTTGCCATGCTTCATCTGCGGTTTTGTACTTTTTTAGAGAATTACTAGCACCATCTAGTGTAGTCTTATCCCGAGGCTTCATGCCTTGAGTGAAATAGCTTATCAACACTAGCCTGTCAATCATATGATGGGAGCATGCGTCTAGAAGGTTCTTAAAGCGTTTCCAGTACTCATAAAGAGTCTCTGATTCTCCTTGAACAATGCAGGAGATCTCTTTACTCAGTCTGTTTGTAACTTCAGCTGGGAAGTATTTTTCCAAAAATTCTCTCCTGAGCATATCCCAGTTGGTAACAGTTGCTTCAAGTTGGGAGTAGTACCACTCCCTCGTCTTTCCTTCAAGTTGGGAAGATGGTTAATAGAATAGAAGTTTCATTCGCACCATGACGCCTAACAGTAGAACAGGCTGTCTGGAAATTCCTTAGGTGCTTAATAGGCTCTTGAGCAGGTAGGCCATGAAATTTGGGTATTAAGTTGATTAATGCAGTCTTTAGCTCAAAATCTGCAGCCAGAGTTGGATGATGCACTTGATACGGCTGCAGTGTAAAATCTGGGACTCCAGCTTCCTGGAGAGTAATCCTCCTAGGTGCTGCCATGTTATCTGCACGCGAATCAACTGAATCAGTAGTAAAGGAGCTTGTTTTGCTCTCAGATGGCGGTTCAGATTTACCCTCAGATGAGACTGGTGAATCGATAACAATCACTTCACCACCCTCAGAGGTTAATCTGCGTCGAGCTCGCCTAATACGTGAAATAGTTCTTTCAATTTCAGGATCAAATGTAGCTAAGCTCGGATCAAGCAGTGAACGCGTCATTCAATGAAAGAAACATATAGCTCATGGTAATAAAATAAAAATAAAATATGCAAATAAAATAAAAATATGTACACAAATTAATTTAGCACACAATTGCAACTCCCCGACAACGGCGCCAAAAACTAACGAGCGGCGGAAGTTAGACCAATTAAGAGATTATAATATAATAGAACAGCGTTGCGAGTATAGCTCTTAACCAGCAAAAATCTACCTCATCAATTTAGAAAGGTTGTCACAAAAAGTTTAGAATAAAAAATACTGGGAGTATGAGTCCCAGGTCGTCTCCCAACGAGTTGCGAGAAAGGATGCTATTTTATTAATTAGGAATTTCCACGAGGGTTTGAGAGTTGAATAATGAGCAATTAAATAATTATAAATTAAAGCAATAAAAACTAAGAATGATTATTAATATTCTAGATAAAAAGCCTTGACTGGGGGAATGATTAATTGGAAGTTCTATCCTTATTGGGATCTCTTAAGTGTAGTATTAAAAAGGTTGTTGTTTTCACTTAGTTAACCCTTACTAAATAAAGGAAAGTCAAGTGATTGAGCTAACTCTTATTCGCAAATGTCCTCTCCCTTGCAAAGGTCTAGCGTTAGTAAATACAAAACTAGCCAACAACTTCCAGTTTAATCAACACCTAAGCCTTCCAACTCAAGTGTCTCCTCCTAATCAACCCCCATGTCAAGTATGGAGTCTACTCCATTGACATGAATATAACGCTCATAAAAATATAAGAAGAAGACATGATAATTTAAATAAAATAGGATCTCAAAATTAATTAAAAGTAAAAGTAATCCTTTGCATTAACAATTCATGAAATAATCCACTTACTACTTTAAACAAGAATTAAAAATATGGAATAAATAAAAGAGTAAGTAAGGAAACAAACTAGAATAGTATTTTCAACAGAGACAATGACTCTTCAATATCCAAAAGCAAAAGCAATAAACTGGGAATGTAAAGAGAGGAAGAGTAATCCTCTCTAAATCTAAAAACCTAAAACTATCCTAATGAGAGTATGTGAATGTATCTCTGTGTGTAAAGTTGTGTGTTGAGTCTCTGCATCTTTCCTGGCTATATTCTATGTTTCTGGGCCAAAAACTGGGTCAAAACGCGGCCCGAAATCGCCCCCAGTATTTTCTGTTAATTCTGTAGTTCGCGCAGGTCACGCGAACGTGTCGTCCATGCGTTCGCGTCATTTGTGCGGACTCCAATCCATGCGTACATGTCAGGCACGCGCACGCGTCGCTACAATTTTCTCCATTCCGCCGCTCGCGTGAGCCATACGCGCGCGTCGGTGTTCGCTGGTCATCTCCTTAGTTTCTTGTGTTCCTTCCATTTTTGCAAACTTCCTCTCCATTCTCTAAGCCATTCCTGCCCTATAAATCCTGAAACACTTAACACACAGATCACGGCATCGAATGGTATAAAGGAGAATTAAAATGTACTAATTAAAGATCTCTAGGAAGCAAGTTTTCAATCATAAAACAATACTAGGAAGGAATTATAAAATCATGCAAATCGTATGAATAAGTAGGTAAAGGCTTGATGAAACCACTCAATTAAACACAAGATAAACCATAAAATAGTGGTTTATCACCAGGCACGTATAAATTCTCGGGAATGGTAGCCCCATTGAGCAATTGATATTTGAATATGAGAAAAAACTATGCATAGACTCATGGGGATGTGCGACGGGGGACAGTCTAAGGTTTTCGGACTTGTCGGGTTAGCTGGATAACCGACAGATGAGCTCATTAGCCATAGGACAGGCATGCATCATATGCATTCGTATGCTTTGCTTGGGTTTGAACTTGTTTTGGTTTGCCTAATTGATAAACTGTTCTTAACTGTTACCTGAACTATTTGCTGTAACTACTACCTAAACCTGTGCTTTCCTTGTCTGTCTTGCCTGTGTTTGTCCTAGTGTGCTACATCTGAGAATGAACTTTGGTGCTGAATTGATGATTGTGTTGATTGATTGCGTGGTTAGTTTCTGATTAAAATTTGATTTTCTTATAAGAAAAGAAAGGTTTTGGATTTCTGAAAGATTAAACATTGTTTCTTTGAAAAGGTTTTGAGCGATTAGCTTTTGATTCTTAAAAGGATTCATAAGGTAATGATAAACACTGAGCTTGAAAACGGTTTTCTTATTGAATATCTTCTTATGACAATTCTGAAACTCCGTGGTGAGACTGTGTGGTTAGGTTCTCACCCCCTTACAGTTTTACCTTTTTTGGAATCAGATGAAAGAGAATTATGAAGAGTTATACTGCGTTTGATTTATATGATGTTGTATTAATTAGATTATTTTTCTTTCCTCGTTTTTGTTATTACAACTTTTGTAAGAGGGATAGGAGTTGTGTGTTTTGTATGTATATTAAATTATTAGCTATTATGTAAGAAGTCTGTATATGAATCTATGCCTATTTGTTTTTTTTAAGTTAAAGTATTTATTTTCGGTTTAAAAAGAAATCAACGATGCGGTGTCGAGTCAAAGGCTCCTATTTTAATATTAAGTATATCAAGTCATTGTAACAGTTTTTCCTATCAGAGTAGCGCAACCGGAAGCGTGACATTCTGATAAAGAAGGTGTTACAATCATCGACGTGAAGGCTCTCGGGCAACACGGGAAGGGGTGCTGAGGAAAGACACCAACCATCTTTTGCAGACTGCGGTCTAGACATGGAGGTTATATGTCAATACAGGGCGGGCATGTTGGAGGAGTGATTCCATACAGCTTTCGCAGAGATTTTCGCACATTTTCGAGGATTTGTAAAGCCCTATTCAACATGGGGAGGGCGTGTTGGAGCAGTGTCTATATGTAGGGGACAAGTCCTTTCTCCGAGAACAAGCAACGGAGGGTTGAAGCTCTTTTAATTGAGTTCAACCCTCCCCCAGCATTCATTCAGCTAGGAGATTTAAGAGAAGAGAGAGATATTAGGGAGAAAGTCCTTGAAAAAGAAGAAGAGAGTTCATGTTGAAAAAGAAAAAAGAGTGATTTCATACCTAAAAAAATATTATAAGTTTGTATTAATTAAAAATGGTTCATAATTACATAGATCCTAAAGAATATATTAGCAATTATTTAGATCATCTAGTTTACGTAAGTTGATAAATTTTACTTTTTTGATGTAATTAAAATTTTCAAATCTTAATTAATATTATTTTTGTTATTGTTAGTATCATATAGTAAACTATTTTCGGATAATATTTTTATTTGTCCAGTATAATATTATTTTATTTTATATAAATGTGAATATATAATTTTTTTGAATAATATGATTATTTTTCTATACATGTAATAAATAATTTAAATATTAATAAATAAATAATATTAAATATTTCAAAAATAAATATTTCAATAAATAAATATTATTTTTTTCTTGTATTTTAATAGATATTTATATTTATTTATTTGTGAAAACAAATATTTCATTTATTTTTAATATTTAAATAAATATATGTTTTTATTTATGATCAGTAATTAAAATATTTATATTGATGTAAATTAGTATAATTAATAAATAATTATTTGTTATAATCTTAATTCATTTAAATTAATAAATATTTAAGTAATAAATATATTTTTGTTGTACCAGTCTAATAGGAATCTTATAGTTCATAAACTAGATTCGTCGGAGATGTAGAATCTGACGGTAGAAGACGCTTTACGAGTAATGAGATTCTACCACGTTTCTAGAATTAGGGTGATCAGAGGATTTTACATTTTACTATCTACTTTTGGTGAAAAGGTGGAGGCCGGAAACACACACCTTTGTATTGTCAGTGGGTGAACCATGACACTAAAAGATGTCGCTCATATATTTGACCTACCCATTGATGGATAGGTTGTGAGCGGCTGGACAGATAGCAGTGGTGAATTCCTGCATAGTCAGAGCATCGTGATTTTCGGCAGCGAACCTATTATGAGTAGTTCCTCCAAATGTTATATAAATTAAAGCTGGCATAGGTTCACCGTATTAGAGACGAAGAGCCATTGGACACTTTGGAGTCTATTCAGAGATATGTAAGATGCCAGTTTTCTATTTGCTGGGTTTGACCCTTATTCGCAGATAAGTCGACAGTATATGTGCACGTGAAGTATCTACCGTTGCTCTGCAATTTTGAGCAGATCCAACTTATAGTTGGTGGGGTCAATGTGTCTTGTGCATATTTACAGGGCATTGTGCCATGCATCACGGTATGATACTAAGGAGATGGATGGCCCTCTTAATCTTTTGTTTATTTGGGGATGGGAGCGAATGTCGTGTATTGTGCCCATATTGAGATAGTACCTTCTAGCCGCTGACGTACTAGTTGCTCGGAGGTAATAATTCCTATTTTAGTTGTTGATGAGCGGATAATTTATACGCTTTTTGGCATCGTTTTTAGTATGTTTTTAGTATGATCTAGTTACTTTTAGGGATGTTTTTATTAGTTTTTATGTTAAATTCACATTTCTGGAATTTACTATGAGTTTGTGTATTTTTCTGTGATTTCAGGTATTTTCTGGCTGAAATTGAGGGACTTGAGCAAAAATTAGATTCAGAGGTTGAAGAAGGACTGCTGATGCTGTTGGATTCTGACCTCCCTGCACTCAAAATGGATTTTCTGGAGCTACAAAACTCAAAATGGCGCGCTTCCAACTGAGTTGGAAAGTAGACATCCATGGCTTTCCAGAATTATATAATAGTCCATACTTTGCCCAAGTTTAGATGACGCAAATTGGCGTTCAACGCCAGCTCTCTGCCCAATTCTGGCGTCCAGCGCCAGAAACAAGTTGCAAAGTGGAGTTCAACGCCCAAAATGGCACAAAAGCTGGCGTTCAACTCCAAGAATGACCTCTCCACGTGTAGACTTCAAGCTCAGCCCAAGCACACACCAAGTGGACCCCGGAAGTGGATTTATGCATCAATTACTTACTTCTGTAAACCCTAGTAGCTAGTTTATTATAAATAGGACCTTTTACTATTGTATTAGATATCTTTGATCAGTTGTATGCTATCTTAGATCACGTTTTGGGGGCTGGCCATCTCGGCCATGCCTGAACCTTTCACTTATGTAATTTTAACGGTAGAGTTTCTACACTCCATAGATTAAGGTGTGGAGCTCTGCTGTTCCTCAAAGATTAATGCAAAGTACTACTGTTTTCTGTTCAATTCATCTTATTCGCTTCTAAGATATTCATTCGCACTTCAACCTGAATATGATGAACGTGATAATCATCATCATTCTCCATGAACGCGTGCCTGACAACCACTTCCGTTCTACCTTAGATTGAATGAGTATCTCTTAGATCTCTTAATCGGAATCTTCGTGTTGTAAGCTAGAATGATGGCGGCATTCAAGAGAATCCGGAAAGTCTAAACCTTATCTGTGGTATTCCGAGTAGGATTCAATGATTGAATGACTGTGACGAGCTTCAAACTCGCGAGTGCTGGGCATAGTGACAGACGCAAAAGGAGGGTGAATCCTATTCCAGCATGATCGGGAACCTCAGATGATTAGCCGTGCCGTGACAGGGCATCTTGGACCATTTTCACAAGAGGAGGGGATGTAGCCACTGACAACGGTGATGCTCTTGCATAAAGCCAGCCATGGAAAGGAGTGAGACTGATTGGATGAAGACAGCAGGAAAGCGGAGGTTCAGAGGAACGAATGCATCTCCATACGCTTATCTGAAATTCTCACCAATGATTTACATAAGTATTTCTATACTTCTTTTATTACTACATTTTCGAAAACTACATAACTATTTTATATCCGCCTGACTGAGATTTACAAGGTGACCATAGCTTGCTTCATACCAACAATCTCCGTGGGATTTGACCCTTACTCACGTGAGGTATTACTTGGACGACCCAGTGCACTTGCTGGTTAGTTATGCGAAGTTGTGAAGATATGTTTAGACCATGGTTCTGTGCATCCATTTTTGGTGCCATTGCTAGGGAATCAATTTCGAATAATAATTCACAACCTGAGTAACAATTTCGAATAATAATTCACGACTGTAGGGCATGTTAGGCATGTCATGTCTAAGTTACATACTAAAGCTTGGCTGGCTATTAAGCCATGCCTGACCCTTTGATTGGAGATTTAGACTAAAGAGCATAAGATTCCTGGAATTCATATTAAAAATTTTGGAATCCTTATTTTTCTTTTTCAAAATAATTTTCGAAAAAAATTAAAAGAAAATACAAAAAAAAATCATAAAATCATAAAAATCAAAAAAATATTTTTTGTGTTTCTTGTTTGAGTCATGTGTCATGTTATAAGTTTGGTGTCAATTGCATGCTCATCTTGCATTTTTTTTCGAAAATTTTCATGCATTCATAGTGTTCTTCATGATCTTCAAGTTGTTCTTGGTAAGTCTTCTTGTTTGATCTTTGCATTTGCATGGTTTGTGTCTTTTCTTGTTTTTCATATGCATTCCTAAATTCTTTATGTCTAAGCATTAAAGAATTCTAAGTTTGGTGTCTTGCATTTTTTCTTTGCATAAAAAAATTTTTCAAAAATGTGTTCTTGATATTCATCATGATCTTCATAGTGTTCTTGGTGTTCATCTTGACATTCATAGCATTCTTGCATGCATCACATGTTTTGATCTAAAATTCTCATGCATTGCATCATTTTCATGTTTCTCTCTCTCATCATTAAAAATTCAAAAATAAAAAAAAATATATCTTTCCCTTTTTCTCTCTTAAAATTTCGAAAATTAGATTTGACTTTTTCAAAAATTTTTAAAATCTAGTTGTTTTTATGAGTCAAATCAAATTTTCAATTAAAAAAAATCTTATCTTTTTCAAAATCTTTATCAAAAATCAAATCTTTTTTCAATTTTTTTAGTTATTTTCGAAAATTTCAAAAATATTTTTCAAAAATCTTTTTCTTAATTTTACATCATATTTTTGAAAATAACAATAACAATTAATGTTTTGATTCAAAAATTTCAAGTTTGTTACTTACTTGTTAAGAAAGATTCAAACTTTAAGTTCTAGAATCATATCTTGTGATTTCTTGTGAATCAAGTCATTAATTGAGATTTTAAAAATCAAATATTTTTCAAAAACTAATTTCTATCATATCTTTTCAAAAATATCTTCTTATCTTACCTTTTTCAAAAAAGTGATTGCAAAATATCTTTTCTAACTTCCTAACTTCTTATCTTTTCAAAATTTGTTTCAACTAACTAACTAACTTTTTGTTTGTTTCTTACCTTTTTCAAAACTACCTAACTAACTCTCTCTCTCTAATTTTCGAAAAAATCTTCCCTCTTTTTCAAAATTTCTTTTTAATTAGACTAATTATTTTATTTTTTTTTTGAATTTTCGAAAAACTACTAACCTTTTTCAAAAACTATTTTTGAAAATGACTAACTCTTTTTCAAAAATTATTTTTGAAAATTCTCTCCTCCTCTCATCCCCTTCTATTTATTTCTTCTTCTACTAACAATAAGGAACCTCTTTACTGTGACATAGAGGATTCCTCTTCTTTTCTTTTTCTCTTCTCTTTCTTATGAGCAGGGACAAAGAAAAAGGCATTCTTGTTGAAGCCGATCCAGAACCTGAAAGGACTCTGAAGAGAAAACTAAGAGAAGCTAAATTACAACAATCCAGAGACAACCTTATTGAAAATTTTGAACAAGTAAAGGAGATGGCAGCCGAACCCAACAACAATAATGCAAGGAGAATGCTTGGTGACTTTACTGCACCTAATTCCAATTTACATGGAAGAAGCATCTCCATTCCTACCATTGGAGCAAACAATTTTGAGCTGAAACCTCAGCTAGTTTCTCTGATGCAGCAGAACTGCAAGTTTCATGGACTTCCATCTGAAGATCCTTTTCAGTTCTTAACTGAATTCTTGCAGATCTGTGATACTGTTAAGACTAATGGAGTAGATCCTGAAGTCTACAGGCTCATGCTTTTCCCTTTTGCTGTAAGAGACAGAGCTAGAATATGGTTGGACTCTCAACCCAAAGACAGCCTGAACTCTTGGGATAATCTAGTCACGGCTTTCTTAGCCAAGTTCTTTCCTCCTTAAAAGCTGAGCAAGCTTAGAGCTGTTGTTCAAACCTTCAAATAGAAAGAAGGTGAATCCCTCTATGAAGCTTGGGAAAGATACAAGCAGCTGACCAAAAAGTGTCCTTCTGACATGCTTTCAGAATGGACCATCCTGGATATATTCTAGATGGTTTATCTGAGCTATTAAAGATGTCATTGGATACTTCTGCAGGTGGATCCATTCACCTAAAGAAAACACCTGCAGAAGCTCAAGAACTCATTGACATGGTTGCTAATAACCAGTTTATGTACACTTCTGAGAGGAATCCTGTGAGTAATGGGACGCCTATGAAAAAGGGAGTTCTTGAAATTGATACTCTGAATGCCATATTGGCTCAGAATAAAATATTGACTCAGCAAGTCAATATGATTTCTTAGAGTCTGAATGGAATGCAAGCTGCATCCAACAGTACTCAAGAAGCATCTTCTGAGGAAGAAACTTATGATCCTGAGAACCCTGCAATAGCAAAGTTAAAATACATGGGTGAACCATATGGAAACACCTACAATCCATCATGGAGAAATCACCCAAATCTCTCATGGAAGGATCAAAAGCCTCAACAAGGCTTTAATAATGGTGGAAGAAACAGGTTTAGCAACAGCAAGCCTTTTCCATCATCCACTCAGCAACAGACAGAGAATTCTGAGCAGAATCCATCTATATTAGCAAATTTAGTCTCTGATCTATCTAAGGCCACTGTGAGTTTCATGAATGAAACAAGGTCTTCCATTAGAAATTTGGAAGCACAAGTGGGCCAGCTGAGTAAAAGGATCACTGAAATCCCTCCTAGTACTCTCCCAAGCAATACAGAAGATAATCCAAAAGGAGAGTGCAAGGCCATTGAATTAATTACCATGGCCGAACCCACAAGAGAGGAGAAGGACGTGAATCCCAAGGAAGAAGACCTCCTGGGACGTCCAGTGATCAATAAGGAGCTTCCCTCTGAGGAACCAAAGGACTCTGAGGCTCATCTAGAGACCATAAAGATTCCATTGAACCTCCTTATGCCATTCATGAGCTCTGATGAGTATTCCTCTTCTGAAGAAAATGAGGATGTTATTGAAGAGCAAGCTGCCAAGTTCCTTGGTGCAATTATGAAGCTAAATGCCAAATTATTTGGTATTGAGACTTAGGAAGATGAACCTCCCTTGTTCACCAATGAACTAAGTGATCTGGATCAACTGACATTGCCTCAGAAGAAACAGGATCCTGGAAAGTTCATAATACCTTGTACCATAGGTACCATGATCTTTAAGGCTCTGTGTGACCTTGGTTCAGGGATAAACCTCATGCCCCTCTCTGTAATAGAGAAACTGGGAATCTATGGGGTGCAAGCTGCTAAAATCTCATTAGAGATGGCAGACAATTCAAGAAAACAGGCTTATGGACAAGTAGAGGACGTTTTAGTAAAGGTTGAAGGCCTTTACATCCCTGCTGATTTCATAGTCCTGGATACTGGAAAGGAAGAGGATGAATCCATCATCCTAGGAAGACCTTTCCTAGCCACAACAAGAGCTGTGATTGATGTGGACAGAGGAGAATTGATCCTTCAATTAAATAAGGACAACCTTGTGTTTACAACTCAAGGATCTCTCTCTGCATCCATGGAGAGGAAGCAGAAAAAGCTTCTCTCAAAGCAGAGTCAACCAAAGCCCCCACAGTCAAACTCTAAGTTTGGTGTTGGGAGGCCACAACCAAACTCTAAGTTTGGTGTCAAACCCCCATATCCAAACTCTAAGTTTGGTGTTGGGAGGTCTCAACAAAACTCTGCACATTTGTGAGGCTCCATGAGAGCCCACTGTCAAGCTATTGACATTAAAGAAGCGCTTGTTGGGAGGCAACCCAATGTTTATTTATCTAATTTTATTTTTGTTTTTCATGTTTTCTTAGGTTCATGATCATGTGGAGTCACAAAATAAATATAAAAATTGAAAACGGAATCAAAAATAGCAGAAGAAAAATCACACCCTGGAGGAAGACCTTATTGGCGTTTAAACGCCAGTAAGAAGCATGTTTTGGGCATTCAACGCCAGAACAGAGCATGGTTCTGGCGCTAAACGCCAGAAATGGGCAGCATCTGGGCGTTTGAATGCCAGAAATGCACCCTGAAGAAGAGCTGGCACTGAAAGCCCAGAACAAGCATAGTTCTGGCGTTCAACGCCAGAAATGGGCCACAAATGGGCGTTCAACGCCCAGAACAAGCACCAATCTGGCGCTGAACACCCAAAATTGTGTGCAAGGGCATTTTGCATGCCTAATTTGGTGCAAGGTTGTAAATCCTTGAACACCTCAGGATCTGTGGACCCCACAGGATCCCCACCTACCTCCACTCACTCTCTTCTCTCTTCTCAATCATCCTCTATTCCCAATAAACACTCTTCCCCAACACCCTTCACATATCACCTCCATCTCTCTTCCCTATTAACCCTTCACCACTCACATCCACCCACTCTTCCCCATAAACCTACCCAATAAACTCCACCTACCTTCAAAATTCAAATCAATTTCCCACCCAAACCCACCCATATGGCCGAACCTTAACCCCCCTCCCTTCCCTATATATAGCCCTCTATTCTTCCTCATTTTCACACAACACAACCCTCTCTTCTCTTCTTGGCCGAAACACACCTCCCCCCTCTTCTCCACATTTTCTTCTTCTTCTTCATCTATTCTTTCTTCTCTTGCTCGAGGGCGAGCAAAATTCTAAGTTTGGTGTGGTAAAAGCATAAGCTTTTTGTTTTTCCATTACCATTGATGGCACCTATGACCGGAGAATCCTCTAGAAAAGGGAAAGGAAAGACAAAAGCTTCCACCTCCGAGTCATGGGAGATGGAAAGGTTTATCTCCAAAGCTCATCAAGACCACTTCTATAATGTTGTGGCCAAGAAGAAGGTGATCCCCGAGGTCCCTTTTAAACTCAAGAGAAATGAGTATCCGGAGATCCGACATGAAATTCAAAGAAGAGGTTGGGAAGTTCTAACAAACCCCATCCAACAAGTTGGCATCCTAATGGTTTAAGAGTTCTATGCTAATGCATGGATCGCTAGGATTTATCTCACCATGGTTCGGGGGAAATACTTAGATTTTAGTCCGGAAAATGTGAGGTTGGCATTCAACTTGCCAAACATGGAAGAGAACGCACGCCCCTACACAAGGAGAGTCAACTTTGATCAAAGATTGGACCAAGTCCTCATGGACATATGTGTAGAAGGAGCTCAATGGAAGATTGACTCAAAAGGCAAACCGGTTCAACTAAGAAGACTGGACCTTAAGCCTGTAGCTAGAGGATGGTTGGAGTTCATTCAATGCTCAATCATTCCCACTAGCAACCGGTCTGAAGTTACTATAGACCGGGCCATCATGATCCATAGCATCATGATTGAAGAAGAGGTGGAAGTTCATGAGATTATACCTCAAGAACTCTACAAGGTGGCTGACAAGTCCTCCACTATGGCAAGGTTAGCCTTTCCCCACCTCATTTGCCACCTATGCAATTTGGCTGGGATTGACATAGAGGGAGATATCCTCATTGAAGAGGACAAGCCCATCACTAAGAAAAAGATGGAGCAATAAAGAGAGCATAGAGAAACTCATCATCAAGAGATCCCTGAGATTCCTCAAGGGATGCACTTCCCTCCACAGAACTTTTTGGAGCAAATCAACACCTCCCTGGGAGAATTAAGTGCCAACATGGGACAACTAAGGGTGGAACATCAAGAGCACTCCATCATCCTTCATGAAATAAGAGAAGATCAAAAAGCAATGAGGGAGGAGCAACAAAGACAAGGAAGAGACATAGAAGAGCTCAAGGACATCATTGGTTCCTCAAGAAGGAAATGCCACCATCACTAAGGTGGATTCATTCCTTGTTCTTATTTCTTCTGTTTTTCGTTTTTTCTATGTTATGTGCTTATCTATGTTTGTGTCTTCATTACATGATCATTAGTATTTAGTAACTTTGTCTTAAAGTTATGAATGTCCTATAAATCCATCACCTCTCTTAAATGAAAAATGTTTTAATCCAAAAGAACAAGAAGTACATGAGTTTCGAATTTATCCTTGAACTTAGTTTAATTATATTGATGTGGTGACAATGCTTCTTGTTTTCTGAATGTATGCTTGAACAGTGCATATGTCTTTTGAAGTTGTTGTTTAAGAATGTTAAATATGTTGGCTCTTGAAAGAATGATGATAAGGAGACATGTTATTTGATAATTTGAAAAATCATAAAAATGGTTCTTGAAGCAAGAAAAAGCAGCAAAGAACAAAGCTTGCAGAAAAAAAATAGGCGAAAAAAAAATAGAAAGAAAAAGAAAAAAGCCAAAGCTCTTAAAACCAAGAGGCAAGAGCAAAAAGCCAATAACCCTTAAAACCAAAAGGCAAGGGCAAATAAAAAGGATCCCAAGGCTTTGAGCATCAGTGGATAGGAGGGCATAAAGGAATAAAATCCTGGCCTAAGCGGCTAAACCAAGCTGTCCCTAACCATGTGCTTGTGGCGTGAAGGTGTCAAGTGAAAACTTGAGACTGAGCAGTTAAAGTTGAGGTCCAAAGCAAAAGAAGAGTGTGCTTAAGAACCCTGGACACCTCTAATTGGGGACTCTAGCAAAGCTGAGTCACAATCTGAAAAGGTTCACCCAATTATGTGTCTGTGGCATTTATGTATCCGGTGGTAATACTGGAAAACAAAGTGCTTAGGGCCACGGCCAAGACTCATAAAGAAGCTGTGTTCAAGAATCATCACACTGAACTAGGAGAATCAATAACACTATCTGAACTCTGAGTTCCTATAGATGCCAATCATTCTGAACTTCAATGGATAAAGTGAGATGCCAGAACTATTCAAGAGGAAAAAAGCTATAAGTCCCGCTCATTTGATTGGAGCTATGTTTCATTGATAGTTTGGAATTTATAGTATATTCTCTTCTTTTTATCCTACTTGATTTTCAGTTGCTTGGGGACAAGCAACAATTTAAGTTTGGTGTTGTGATGAGCGGATAATTTATACGCTTTTTGGCATCATTTTTAGTAGGATCTAGTTACTTTTAGGGATGTTTTCATTAATTTTTATGTTAAATTCACATTTCTGGACTTTACTATGAGTTTGTGTGTTTTTCTGTGATTTCAGGTATTTTCTGGCTGAAATTGAAGGACTTGAGCAAAAATCAGATTCAGAGGTTGAAGAAGGACTGCTGATGTTGTTGGATTCTGACCTCCCTGCACTCAAAATGGATTTTCTGGAGCTACATAACTCAAAATGGCACGCTTCCAATTTCGTTTCAAAGTAGACATCTAGGGCTTTCCAGAAATATATAATAGTCCATACTTTGCCCAAGTTTAGACGACGCAAACTAGCGTTCAACGCCAGCTCTCTGCCCAATTCTAGCGTCCAGCGCCAGAAACAAGTTGCAAAGTGGAGTTCAACGCCCAAAATGGCACAAAAGCTGGCGTTCAACTCCAAGAATGACCTCTCCACGTGTAGACTTCAAGCTCAGCCCAAGCACACACCAAGTGGGCTCCGGAAGTGGATTTATGCACCAATTACTTACTTCTGTAAACCCTAGTAGCTAGTTTATTATAAATAGGACCTTTTACTATTGTATTAGATATCTTTGATCAGTTGTATGCTATCTTAGATCACGTTTTGGGGGCTGGCCATCTCGGCCATGCCTGGACCTTTCACTTATGTAATTTTAACGGTAGAGTTTCTACACTCCATAGATTAAGGTGTGGAGCTCTGCTGTTCCTCAAAGATTAATGCAAAGTACTACTGTTTTCTATTCAATTCATCTTATTTTGCTTCTAAGATATTCATTCGCACTTCAACCTGAATATGATGAACGTGACAATCATCATCATTCCCCATGAACGCGTGCCTGACAACCACTTCCGTTCTACCTTAGATTGAATGAGTATCTCTTAGATCTCTTAATCGGAATCTTCGTGGTGTAAGCTAGAATGATGGCGGCATTCAAGAGAATCCGGAAAGTCTAAACCTTGTCTGTGGTATTCCGAGTAGGATTCAATGATTGAATGACTGTGATGAGCTTCAAACTCGCGAGTGCTAGGCATAGTGACAGACGCAAAAGGAGGGTGAATCCTATTCCAGCATGATCGGGAACCTCAGATGATTAGCCGTGCCGTGACAGGGCATCTTGGACCATTTTCACAAGAGGAGGGGATGTAGCCACTGACAACGGTGATGCCCTTGCATAAAGCCAGCCATGGAAAGGAGTGAGACTGATTGGATGAAGACAGCAGGAAAGCGGAGGTTCAGAGGAACGAATGCATCTCCATACGCTTATCTGAAATTCTCACCAATGATTTACATAAGTATTTCTATCCTTCTTTTATTACTACATTTTCGAAAACTACATAACTATTTTATATCCGCCTGACTGAGATTTACAAGGTGACCATAGCTTGCTTCATACCAACAATCTCCGTGGGATTCGACCCTTACTCACGTAAGGTATTACTTGGACGACCCAGTGCACTTGCTGGTTAGTTATGCGAAGTTGTGAAGATATGTTTAGACCATAGTTCTGTGCATCCGTTTTTGGTGCCATTGCCAGGGAATCAATTTCGAATAATAATTCACAACCTGAGTAACAATTTCGCATACCAGTTGTGTATTCTATTGACAATGCATATTTGAATGGCGGCACATTTTTTAGTTTTTTCAATGTTACGTGTTTCAGGTAGAGTCATTCCGTACAAACCACAGCGTGGTTATCGAAGACCACAACGACATTTAGGCAAAAAATAGACTACATGGACGAGGTAAATATTTTTTCTTTGTGTGTGTTAATAACCAACATTAATATTAGGGTTCTAATTTTTCAATAATATGTTGCATTTTGTGTGGTAGCCGTACAAAGGATTGATCATACTCGACGAGCTACATGGACACCTTGAGGTGTGTGGCACTGTTGCTCCTTTATTGTCGTTCGAGTGTGTTGAATGACACCCTATGAACCGACTGATGCATTAGTTTGAGTATGCACAACCCACCCCAGAGGTAGCAAAAGTCATTCTACCGGAAGAGCATTGCATCAGTCTTAGTGGAGTGCAGCTTCATGACTGGAGAGTTTTACATGAGGAGTAGATAGCTTATGTGTGAACATAACTGCCGGCTAGGAATTTAATCTCAAGATAAGATTTGCATTGTAAGTATAGTTCGGAGCCAACAAGTAATGCTCAAATCAAATATTTAAATTCAAAACAAAATAACCGAGATCAAGAGTAATTCAACCTCAGGTCATAAGTATCTATTATTGGCTATGAGAGGGAAGCATGGAGGATTGAAAGCAAGCAAGCACAAGAAATATAAATGGCAAGAAATTAAAGTGCAAGAAGGTAGCTTAGCATGCAAGAAATTAAATGAAGGAAAGTAAAGAAAGCAATAAAGGGGAAATTAAATGCTAAAAGGAGGATTGATGGATCAAGCAATTTTAGTGGGTGATTAGTTTAGTCAAGCTAACATTTGTGAATTGAATGAAATGTAGCCAACAGAAGGTAAATGACAGGGAATTTAAAGTTGCAGAAAGTAAATGAGCAGAAACGTAAAGAGCAAGGAATGTAAATTGACAAAATCTTAAATGACAAGAAAGGTAAATTGCAGTAACTGTAAAGGGATTTATGAGCAAGGAAATTAAAGAAGCATTAAATCAAAACTCAGGACAATTGCAGGAATTGTAAATTGACAGAAGCTTAAAGAGCAAGAAATGTAAATTGCATCAAATATAAAGGGGCTGAGTGCTAGAAATTAAATGAAACAGTAGATCTTGGAACAATTGTAGAGGAATTAAATGTGCAGGAAATGTAAATTGAGAGCAATGAGAACAGAAAGCAATGAGAACAGAAGGTTAAAATCAAGCTCAATGTAAATTGAATTGTGGAATTGCAGAAAGGGACACTTGCAGAAGAAGATTATCAGAAACTGAAATTTTCATAAGCTAAATTGAATTGCCAAAGATGCAGAAAAATTAAAGTGTTTCAAAGAGGAATTTCTATTCTACCCTACTCCTAATACTCTCTAGCAGAGCCAGCCTCCTTAATGAAATGGAATTGATGCCTTTATATAGGCTTTACAAAATGAAAATAAAATTGAAATTGAAAACAAATTACAATTTAAATGAAATTCCTATTCTAACTATCTCTTGTGCCTTTGAGTAATGGTAATGGGTTTTGCTTGCTTTGGATTTGAAGAAGAGTGGATCCAGATGGCTTGATTTAATTGGATCAGTGTGCATTTTGTGAAGCTTGGGTCAGGGGCACTTGTTCTAGTGGAGCGCTCCGTTTTATTAGTGAACTGAGCGTTCACTCTCTTTTTGTGTGCCTTCCTCGTGCCAAGCCTCCTTGCCCATAGCGCTTAGTGAAGAGATGCAACATAGCGCTCACATGCTGCGCTGGTTTCCCTCTTCAAGCCTTGGCTGTTTCACTTTGGCTAGCAATTTTCTCATGATGCAGCACTCAGTTAAGTGTGTGAACGTAGCGCTCCTTACTTCCCTTGTGCACGCTTTGCTTTTCTTTATGGGGACCCGAAAATGTTCATTCAAATGAACGTAGCGCTCAATTAATTGAACGCTTGTTTCCTTTGCATAGCGCTTTCTTGCTTTAAATGCAGCGCTCCTTGATAATGAACGCTGATGCATTACTAAAGAAATTTCATGCATGCTTTCATTGCTTTAATTAATGTATTCCATGCATGCATGCTTTCATATATTTTATTCTATTACTTAGTAATGCATTAACGTTAAAGCTTGATGAAATGGATAGTGAAATGCATGCTTTAATAATCTATTGGCATTAGTGGAATTAATAATGAAAATGCATGCCGTTGCCAATTCATTGCATTCATTCACTTGGCATTAGTGATTTAATGTTTCATGCATGCCTTTGTTAATGCATTAACATAAAGCTTTGAATTGTCAATTGCATTAGAAATGCATGGCTTTAATTAATAAGGCTAATGCTTTAACGTTGCTTTCATTTAATTTAAATGCATGCATGCTTTATTAATTTCGTGATGCATGCATAAGGCATTAATGCATGCCATGGCTTCATGGTCATGGGCCATGCTTTTAAAAGTGTGGCCTAAGGTTTCAAAACGTGCTCAATCTTCAAAGTGTGCTCAAAATTCTTCTTCTCTTCTTTTTAGTTTATTTTGTACCTTTTTTGCTTCTTTTTCTTCTTATTTCCTATAAATTTTATAAAATAAAAAGATCAAAAAAATATACTATTTAAGCACAAAGGCATTCAATATTTAAGCACTAATCATCAATTTCTTGTATGAAAAAGCATAGAAAAACATGACATGATGACATGTCATCAGTTCTTAGCAAGGTATGAGAACTAGAAGTCCTATCCTAGTTATCCTTATCAATTGTGATGAGAATTGTCCATTGCTCCCACTTAGTTAACCTCTAACTATGTAGGAAAGTCAAGTGGATGAATCAATTTGACTCCTCAAGTCTTAGTCAACTCCTAAGGAAAGACTAGCTTTAGAGGGATCCAAATCAACTAGCAGCTTCTCAATTATCAGTCAACAAAGGAGTTTGATAACTCAAAAGTCTCCAATTACTCAACCAAAGCCAAGAATATAAAAATCTAACTTAAAACCCTCCCAAGCATTTTATCAAAAACTTGAAAGGCATATAACATAAAAACATAGAAAACTAGCAAGGAATATTGAATCCAAACAACCAATTGCAAACATCAATGACTAACAAATAATTGAAGAAGCAATAAATATGAAATACCTCAAATCGCATTAAATGGAAAATCAAATCTGACATGAGAATTCATAAACTAAATTGGCAACATAAAATAATCAACAAGGGAATTAAATAGACTAGAATGCTAGAACAATTAAGAGTAGAAGAGAAAGTAAATTGAAATAAGATAGAATTCAGAAATTGAGAAGAACTAAACCTAAAAATCCTAAAACCTAGAGAGAGGAGAGAGCCTCTCTCTCTCTCTCTAGAAAACTACATCTAAACCTAAAATTATGTGAATGAAAGTTGTGTGAATAAATGAATGAATGATTCCTCCACTCTGTAGCCTCTAATCTGTATTTTTTCGGGCTTGAAACTGGGCCAAAAGGAGCCTAGAAATCGCCCCCAGCATTTTTTGATATGTACAGCACGTGGCTCTGTCACGCGTACGCGTCGTTGAACTTTCGCAAAGTCACGCGTACGCATGATGCACGCGTGCGTGTCATTTAACTGCATGGCACCTATGGAAAATTGCATATCATTTTGAAGCCTCAGATGTTATCTTTCCACCGCAACTGGAACCGCCTCATTTGGACCTCTGTAGCTCAAGTTATGATTGATTTAGTACGTAGAGGTCAGGCTTGACAGCTCAGCAATTCCTTCAATTTCTTGTACTCCTTCCACTTTTGCATGCTTCTTTTCCATCCTCTAAGCTATTCCTGCCCTATAAATCCTAAAAACACTTAACACACATATCACGGCATCGAATGGTAATAAGAGAGGATTAAAATTAGTAATTTAAGGCCAAAGAAACATGTTTTCAATCATAGCACAGAATTAGGAAGGAAAATGTAAAACATGCAAATTATATGAATAAGTGTGAGTTTAGTGGATAAAATCTACTCAATTAAGTACAAAATGTACCACGAAATAGTGGTGCATCAGCCGGTCCATTTGGACTTGAGTTTGCCAGGAAAAACTTTGAGCCTGGAATTATATAAGAGCACTTGTTGTCCTGGTTTGAACTCTCTTTTCAAGATTTTCTTGTCATGCCACTTTTTAGCTCTCTCCTTGTATATCTTTTCACTCTCATAAGCTTCTAATCTGAATTCATCTAGCTCATTAAGTTGCAATAGCCTTTTCTCTCCTTCTACTTGAGAGTCAAGATTGAGGAGCTTAGTGGCCCAGTAGGCTTTATGTTCTAGCTCCACAGGAAGGTGACATGATTTCCCATGGATTAGCTGAAAAGGGTGACTTTTCAATTGGGATTTTGAATGCTGTCCTATATGCCCATAAAGCATCATCCAACTTTCTGGCCCCAGTCTTTCCTTGTGATCCCAACTGTTTTCTCCAAGATTCTCTTTAACTCCCTATTTGCCAATTCAGCCTGCCCATTAGTTTGAGGGTGGTATGGTGTGGCCACTTTATGAATTACTCCATATTTGTGGAGCAGCTTTTTCATCTGTCTGTTGCAAAAGTGGCTGCCACCATCACTAAGAAGACCTTTAGGTACCCCATATCTAGTGAAGATGTGACTCTTAAGAAATTGAAGAACAATTGGTGCATCACAGGTAGTTGTTGCTATGGCTTCCACCCATTTGGAAACATATTCCACTGCTACCAGAATGTATTTAAAGGAATAGGATAGAGGAAAGGGGCCCATGAAATCTATACCCCAGAGATCAAATAATTCCACTTCCAAAATGAAGTTTTGAGGCATTTCGTTTCTCTTTGTCAACCCTCCAAATCTCTGACATCCTTGAATATAATTGGCCAATAAAACCCACTTTGAAGCACTTTAGCTGCTGTTCTTTCTGACCCAAAATGTCCAACATAGGCTGAACCATGACAGTGCCACAATATGTCTCTCATTTTATTTTCAGGGATACACCTTCTAATCATCCCATCTGGACACCTCCTGAACAAGAATGGCTCATCGCACAAGAATTTCTTGGCTTCATTACATAGCTTCTTCACTTGTTGCTTGGTAAACTCTTGAGGGATCTTCCTTCCCACCTTGTAATTTGCAATGTCAGCAAACCAAGGTGTCTGCTGGATTTGGAGAAGATATTTATCTGGGAATTTTTTATTCATTGATTGTGGTGTATCTTGGTTAGCTTCTTGTGATAGTCTTGATAAATGGTCTGCCACTTGGTTCTCATTTCCTTTCCTATCTCTCACTTCAATGTCAAACTCTTGTAGCAGCAATACCCACCTAATAAGCCTTGGCTTTGAATCCTGTTTAGACATGAGATACTTGAGAGCAACATGATCAGTATATACTATAACTTTTGAACCAATCAAGTATTGTCTAAATTTATCAAATGCATATACAATTGCCAAGAGCTCTTTCTAAGTGGTGGTATAATTTTTCTGTGCCTCATTCAACACCTTACTTGCATAATATATAACATGATGCAGCTTGTCTCTCTTTTGCTCCAATACAACACTAATTGCAAAGTCACTCGCAACACACATGAGTTCAAAAGGCAATTTCCAATCTGGGGGTGTAATGATTGGTGCTGTAGTGAGTTTTCTTTTTAAAGTTTCAAAGGCATGCTTGCAATTGTCATCAAAGATGAAAGGAATGTCAATCACTAGCAAATTGCTCAATGGTTTGGCTATTTTTGAAAAGTCTTTGATGAATCTCCAGTAAAAACCAGCATGTCCAAGAAAACTTCTTACTGCTTTCACATTAACGGGTATAGGAAGCTTCTCTATGATCTCTATTTTAGCCTTATCAACTTCTATACCTTTGCTTGAAACTTTATGCCCAAGAACTATTCCTTCATGAACCATGAAATGGCATTTCTCCCAATTCAAGACCAGATTAGTTTCTTGGCATCTTTTCAAGACAAGAGTTAAATGATGCAAGCATATGTCAAATGAATTGCCAAAGACAGAATAATCATCCATGAAGACTTCTAAAAATTTTTCCACCATGTCAGAGAATATAGAAAGCATACACCTTTGAAAAGTCGCAGGGGCATTGCATAGTCCAAGGGGCATCCTTCTGTAGGCAAAGACTTTGAATGGACATGTGAAGAAGCTCTTTTCTTGATCCTTGGGATCTACCACTATTTGATTGTACCCAGAGTACCCATCCAGGAAGCAATAATATGCATGGCCCGCCAATCTTTCCAGTATCTGGTCAATGAAGGGGAGAGGGAAGTGATCCTTTCTTGTGGTATCATTCAGTCTTCTATAGTTGATGCACATTCTCCACCCTGTCACTGTCCTTGTGGGGATGAGTTCATTCTTCTCATTGAAGATGATAGTCATGCCACCTTTCTTTGGCACCACTTGAATTGGGCTTACCCAAGGACTGTCAGAAATTGGGTATATGATTCCAGCATTCCACATCTTCATCACTTCTTTTTGAACCACCTCCTTCATGGTTGGGTTAAGCCTTCTTTGGGGTAGTACTACAGGCCTTGAATCTTCCTCTAGCAAAATCTTGTGCATACAGATGGCAAGGCTTATGCCCTTTATATCATCAATCGTCCATCCTAAAGCTGCCTTGTGAGCTTTCAACACTTCAATCAGCTTTGTCTCTTCTTCCATGTTTAAGGAGAAATTGATGATCACTGGCAGGGCCTCTTCTTCTCCAAGAAATGCATACTTGAGATAAGGGGGAAGAGGCTTTAATTCTTGTTTTGGCATCTCCTCTGTCTTGCCTTTAAGGGAGATTTATGTTACTCTTTCTTCTATGATGTCTTGTTCCACTTCTATTTCCTCTTCTTGTTCTTCCCGATCATTGGCTTCAAGTAGCTCCTCCTCCAATTCTTCTATCATTTCCACCCTCATATGCTTTTCCTTCTCAGGGGGATGTTGTATGGCTTTAAAGACATTGATGATCATTTTTTCATCATGCTCTCTGAGGGTCATTTCACCTTTCTCCACATAAATTATAGCCCTTGCTGTGGCTAAGAAGGGTCTCTCCAAGATGATAGAGTTGTGTCCTTCTTCCTCCATATCTAAAATGACAAAATCAGCAGGGAATATGAATTCTCCTACCTTTATGAATAGATTCTCCGCAACTCCATTAGGTATCTTGAGTGATCTATTAGCCATTTGAAGTGACATTCTGGTGGGTTTGACTTTATCTATTGCAAGCTTTTTCATCAGTGAAAGTGACATCAAATTGATGCTGGCACCTAGATCACAGAGAGCTTTTTCCAAGGTCATATTGCCTATGGTGCATGATATGATGAAACTTCCAGGATCCTTGAGTTTTGGTGGGAGCCCTTTTTGAATCATTGCACTGCATTCTTGTGTCAAGATCACAGTCTCCTTTTCATTCCAGCTTCTCTTTTTGTTGATGAGCTCCTTGAGGAACTTAGCGTACAGGGGCATTTGCTCCAATGCTTTAGCAAGTGGTATGTTAATTTCCAATTTCTTGAAAACTTCTAGGAACTTGGGAAATTGTTGATCCTTGAGCTCTCTTTGCAATCTTTGAGCGTATGGCAGAGGAGGAGTGTAAGGCTTCACTTCCTTCCTCTGTTCTTGTGAGTTCTCTTCCATGTCTTGATTTCCCTTCTTTGAAGTTTGTGGCTCTTCATTCTTCTTTTTGAGCATTTCCTGGTCTTTCTCTTCAATTGCCACTTCCTCCTTACTGCCAACCTTGTCATCCTCTAATGTTCTTCCACTCCTGAGTTGAATTGTCAACTCAGTTTTCACGCGTACGTGTGATGTCCGCACATGCGTTGCGCCCCTTTTTTAATTCTCACCTCCTTCTCATCTCTTACTCCCTCTTATTCTTTTCTCACTTTCTTCTCATCCTTATCCTCTTTCATTTTATTTTACTTAATTTATTTGTATACTTTCCTTCATCGCATTTTAATTCTACTCACATTTTTATCTTCTTTTCTAATTTCCTACTTTATCATTGGTGTTAAATATTTTTATTCACTATTGCATCTTTTCTTGCATTATTCTGGTGCTTCGCAACTTGTTTCTTATTGTTAGGCATTTTTAATTATACGTCAATGCCAATCTTTTATGATACCTGTATTCCTTTTGAATTGACCTGAATTTAGATTGTCTTTCATTACCTACTATCTCTTCTCCATTATTGTAATATTTGCACTACTGATATGCCATTTGCTTTTACTGTTTTCTCACTCACATGTTGTAGCTACCATGTTATTGAGACCCTCATTATTTGGCATTAACCCCACCATACTTTAATTATTTTCTTATCTTTATTTCTGGGTTACTTTTCTTCCTTTTTCTCTTCTTTCAGGATGGCCACCGAAAAGGAAAAAGGAAGGCTTCTCAATGGGGCAACAGGCAAGTCGATCTGCACAATTTTTAGAGAAAGGCATCAGTTGGAGCCACCCATCCACTTGCACATCTTAGCATGCACCGAGGACGGTGCAATCTTTAAGTGTGGGGAGGTCGCTACCGACTTCCGTGGGTTAGTTATTTCTTATTTCAACACCAATGTTTAATTTTCGTTGTTAAATTAGTGTTGCATTTGCATGTTTGATTTTGTGCATATTTTACCACTACTTGATTAAAGTAATAAATTTCCTTTCAAGATCCTATTTTATAGTATTTCACTAATTTAAATTAAAACTTTTGTGTTAAACCTATTTGAAGACTGTAAATTGGAACATGAATTATAGCTAAGAACACACAACCCAATGAGATTTTTGAGCCTAATTGTATGGTTACATTATCTAACCATAATATTTTATTCTTGTGTGTTTTCTTCTCTATAATTGTAATCTTTATTTTGTTCCACTCTATATGTCCAATGTTTAGTGTATTCACATGCTTGCATATGATTGAGGCCATTATTTGATTAGTAGCTCACTTATCCCAAATAGCCTACCCTTTCAATCACCTTTATTAGCCACCTTGAGCCTTTTAATCTCCATTTGTTCTATATTTTACCACATCACTAGCTTTAAGCAGAAAAATAAGTAATGACCCCAAGTGAATCTTTGGTTAGCTTAAGTTAGAGACTGTGTATTAATTAAGTGTGGGGAACTGTGGGAACTTGGGTAGATGAAAGTTTACAGTGTATCATTGACAAAATATCAGGAATTTGGGTGCATACTCATGTGAGACCAGAAAAAAATTAAAAATCCATGTGCATTGATAAGTTATGTTTACTTTAAAATAACCAAAAATATTCAATTAATTAAGTAAATAAATAAATAAGGGGACAAAATTACCCCAATATTAAGTTTAATAAAAGATCAATGCATATGTGATAAAATTAAAGAAAAGTTGATACATGAGTATGTGATACAAAAGTGGGAATTATGGGTAGCTAGGCATGATTTTAGAATTACATAGAGAGTGTGTGTGTGTTAGGTAAGAGCTTAGGTTAGTCAAAGATTCATATTATAGCTCACTTGGCCATACATATACCCTCACCCTTACCTTAGCCCCATTACAACCTTGAAAAGACCTCATGATATTTGCATTGGTATGCTAAATTTTTGTTGATTGGTTAGATGAAGAACAAAGTCTAGAAAGCATGACTAGAGAAGAGTAGAGTGAACTAACCCTAGACACTTGAGCAATTCGACTGCATATACACTACCAGTGAGGGTTCAATGCTTGATTCTATGTTCCCTGCTTTCATGAACCATCTTCTTACAAGTTTACTTGTCTCTTATTGTGTAATTTGAATTAGTGGAGTCCATCTTATATTTGTTCTTGGAGAATTTGTTTACTTTTAAACCAAGTAGGTAAAATCATTTTGCATTTAGTTGCATTCATATAGATAGGTTGCATTTCATAAGTTTTACCATTCCTCTTCACTCTCTTATAGCTTCTCTTGAACTTAGCATAAGGACATGCTAATGTTTAAGTGTGGGGAGATTGATAAAGCACTATTTTATGGTTTATCTTGTGCTCAATTGAGTGGTTTTTATCAAGTCTTTTCACAGTTATTCATACTAATTGCATGGTTTTACATTTTCCTTCCTAATTTTGTGCTATGATTGAAAACATGTTTCTTTGGCCTTAAATTTGCTATGTTTAATCCTCCCTTATTACCATTCGATGCCTTGATATGTGTGTTAAGTGATTTCAGAGTTTATAGGGCAGGAATGGCTTAGAGGACGGAAAGGAAGCATGCAATAGTGGAAGGAATACAAGAAGTTGAAGGAATTGCTAAGCTGTCCAGCCTGACCTCCTCCTACTTAACTAACCATAACTTGAGCTACAGATATCCAAATGAGGCGGTTCTAGTTGCGTTGGAAAGATAACATCCGGGGCTTTGAAATGATATATAATTTGTCATAGTTTCTCTGAAGATAAGTGACGCACACACGTGAATCCACGCGCACGCGTGGATCTGCGCAAATCCAGCATATCAGAATTCGGCCCCAGCGATTTCTGGGCTATTTCTGACCCAGTTCTCGGCCTAGAAAACACAGATTAGAGGCTACAAAGTGGGGGAATCAAGGAGACTTTGAGACACTTCTCATTATTCATAATTTAGGTTTTAGATGTAGTTTCTAGAGAGGGAGGCTCTCTCCTCTCCCTAGGATTTAGGATTCCTAGTTTTATGCTTTTGAGTTGGATATTGACAAAGTCACTACCCCGTTGAAGTCTTTATCATTCTAGTTTGTTTTCTTTTTCTCTTACTCTTTCATATCCTTAATCTTTATTTAGAGTTACAATTGGATTGTTTTTAGAATTTATTAATGCAAGAAGTATTTTTTCATTTAAATTTTATTATTTATTTAATTGCTTCCAATTGATTTTAATTACCATGTTCCTTTTTTACTTCTCTTATAAGACAACAAAGATGGTATTCATGTTGACAGAGTAGACTCCCAACTTGACTTGGGGGTTGATTAAAAGGAGACCCTAGAGTTGGAATGCTCAAGTGATTAGTTAAATTGGAAGTTGTTGGCTAATTCTGTATTTACTAACGCTAATCCTTCCCAAGGGAGAGGATTAGGATTTGCAAATAAGAGTTAGCTCAATCTCTTGACTTTCTTTTATTTAGTAAGGGTTAACTAAGTGAAAATAACAACCTTTTGATACTACACTTGAGAAAATTCAACAAGGATAGAACTTCCAATTAATCATTCCCCCGGTCAAGGCTTTTTATTCTGAATATATAAATCTCTTTTAATTTACATTGCTTCAATTTATAATCATTTATTTTTCCACCCTCCAACTCCCAAAATTTCTCAGAAAATCTCATAACCAATAATAAACACACTTCTCTGCAATTCCTTGAGAGACGACCCGAGGTTTAAATACTTCGGTTATTACTTTTTAGGAGTTTTGTTACTTGTGACAACCAAACTTTTGTATGAAAGGATTCTTTGTTGGTTTAGAAACTATACTTGCAACGAGAATTTATTTGTGAATTCTTTACTAGCAAAAATCCGTTCATCAAGGAGTCCCTAGAGGGCGTTCAATGCCCACAATGGAGCAAGAAGCTGGCATTCAACGCCAGCCAGGGAGCAAAGACCTGGCGTTGAACGCCAGGAAGGGAGACCCTCAAGGGCATTCAACACCCTATTTGGAGCAAGAAGTTGGCGTTGAAAGCCATCCAGGGAACAAAGGCTAGGCGTTCAACACCCACAGGGGGCAGGGAATTCGAATTCCCTAGCCTCTCAGGACCAGTGGGTCCCATAGAATCTCCACTTACCCCACTTACCTCACCTTCTATCTCTCACTTTCTTCTTCTTCTACTCTATTCTTCCCTTTTTGTTCTTATTTGCTCGAGGACGAGCAAAGTTCTTAAGTTTGATGTTGCAAAAGCTTTACTTTTTGACTCTACCATCCCTAAGTATGGCACCAAAGACTGTTGAAACCTCAAGGAAGAGGAAGGGAAACGCACTTGCCTCCACTTCCCTCACCTCATATGTCACTTATGCAACTCAGCTGGAATTGTCATAGAAGGAGACATCCCCATTGAGGAGGTCAAGCCTATCACTAAAGGAAAGATGGAGCAAACTAGAGAGCTTACAGCTGCCTCAACAAGAAATCCTTGAGATGCCTCAAGGGATGTATTTTCCTCCCCAAGGCTATTGGGACCAGTTGAATACTTCTCTAGGAGAATTAAGTACTAACAGGGATCAGCTGAGGATGGGACATCAAGAGCATTCCACCACCCTCTATAAAATAAAAAAAGATCAAAGAGTCATGAGGGAAGAACAACAAAGATAGGGGCGTGACATAGAAGAGATCAAGTGGTCCATTGGCTTCTCTAGAGGGAGTAGTAGTCGTCGTCACTAAGGTGGACCCGTTCCTTTTATCTCATGTTGCTTATGTTATTTTTCTGTTTTTCATTATATTTTATTGTCTGTTTCTTGTTTCCAGTGCATGATCATCCTTATTACGTCTTAAATCTATGAAATATTCCATATATCTCTCACCTTGCTTGAAAAAAAAATTATTTGAAAAAAAAAGTGAGATGCATGAATTTTGAGTTATATAATAAGAATAGTCAACTATTTGATGTGGTGGCATTGCATTTGCTTTCTGAATGCATGAATAAATAGTGCAAATTTGATAGTCAAGTTAAGAATGTTGGCTCTTGAAAGAATAATGGAAAAGGAGAAGTGCTATTGGTAATCTAAAAAATCCAAAAAAAAAAATTAATTCTTGAAGCAAGAAAAAATAGCAAAAAGCAAAAAGCAATAGAAGCAAATAAAAAAGGGAAAAAATGATAATATGAGGAAAAATATATAGAAAAAAAGCAGAAAAAGAAAGAAAAAGAAAAAGCCAATAGCTCTTTAAACCAAAAGGCAAGAGCAAGGATCCAATGCTTTGAATATCAATGGTTAGGAGGGCCTAAAAGAAACAAATCTTGGCCTAAACAGTTCAAATGAGCTGCTTCCCTAACTATATGCTTGTGGTGTGAAGGTGTCAAGTGAAAAGCTTGAGACTGAGTAGTTAAAGTCATTATCCAAAGCAAAAAGAGTGTGCTTAATAACTCTGGACGCCACTGGCAGTGATTCTAGTAAAGTTGAATCACAATCTGAAAGGGTTCACCCAGTTAAGTGTCTGTGGTATTTATGTATCCGGTGGTAATACTGGAAAACAAGGTGCTTAGGGTCACGGCCAAGACTTAAAAGAAGCTGTGTTCAAGAATCAAGAAGAACTAAACTAGGAGAATCAATAATATCATTTGGATTCTAAATTCCTAAAGATGCCAATTATTCTGAGCTTTAAAGGAAAGTGAGATGCCAAAACTATTCAGAAGCAAAAAGCTACTAGTCCCGCTCATCTAATTGAAACTGAGCTTCATTGAAAACTCTGAGATTTATTGTATCCTTCTATTTCTTTTTAATCCTACTTGTTTTTGGTTACATGGGGACAAGCAACAGTTTAAGTTTGGTATTCTGATGAGCGGATATTTTATACACTTTTTGGCATTATTTTCATATAGTTTCTATTATGTTTTGTTTAAGTTTTATTATGTTTTCATAGGTTTTAGTGCACAATTCATATTTTTGGATTCTACTTTGATTTTATGTGTTTTCATGTGATTTCAGGTATTTTCTGGCAGAAATTGAAGAGCTTTGGAAGAAGTCTGATTCAGAGATAGAGAAAGGATTGCAGATGCTGTCGGATTCTGACCTCCATGCACTCGAAGGATCATTTCTGGAGATACCAAAGTCCAAATGGCACGCTCTCAATGGCATTGAAAAGCTAATATCCAGGGCTTTTCAGAAATATATAATACTCTATACTTTGCTCTAGAAATAAAGGCTCAAAACTGGCGTTCAATGCCAGCCATCTACCCCATTCCTGGCGTTGAATGCCCAAGAGGGAGCAAGCTCATGGGAGACACTCTTAGCTCAGCCTAAACACTCACTAAGTGGGCTCCAGAAGTAGATTTTCGCAGTACAATGCCATTCTATCATATTTCTATACTTCTTAGTTATTAGGTTTTATATATAGGAGGAGATCACCTTTGTTGAGGATCTTCTTTTCCCACTTTTACATTCAAATATTTCATTGTACAGTATGAGTCACTAACCTCCTAGGCTATGGTTAGGAGATTTGCTGATTTTTATGAATTAATAATATCACTATTTTACTTCAATCTATGCTTGATTCTATTCTAAAATGTATCTTCATTCTTCAACCTTATGAATCGGATGACCCGTGACAATCATTCCCATTCTACATGGGTTCTTACAAGTCCTTGATGGGATAGTATTGAACCACAAGCTTGATTATATATCTCTTAGACGGCTAATATACGGCTTCGTTGGGTACTTGGAGACGTCAGTGCATCCGAGGTGCAGGGCAATTAGGGCCTTTGTGGTATAGGCTAGAACCAAAGGCGCAGCATTCTCTGATTTGAAAGATCCAATCTTGTTTGTGGCGTTTTGAGTAGGATCACCAAGGGAATGGACTGCAGGAGCTTCACTCCCATTCAGATTGGATGACCGCTGACCCGGCATTTGAATCAGCAGAAGTTGAAGTAGATTGTGAGAAAAGTTTATCCAGAGGATGAAAGCATCTTCGAAGCCTCAACCGTTCTCATACCATTGATTTCACACCTATCCAGTAACGTTTTATTTATTTATTTGTTTTATGCATTTTACACAATACAGTCATCTTTTCTATTCGCCTGACTAAGAGCTACAAGGTGTCCATTGCTTGCTCAAACCAACAATCTTCGTGGGATCGACCCTCACTCACCTGAGGTATTATTTGGACGATCCGATATACTTGACGGTCTATCTGTGTGAAACTTGCGGAGTCAGTTTCGTGCACCAAGTCGTTATAATGTCACTCTTAGGTGTGAATTTTTCACTTCTTATACTGCTAAAAATCTTGGCAAGATCAAATTAGGAGATAAAGAAATGTGTAACATCATTGGTATGGGAGATGTATGGATTGAAACCAACATAGGATGCATGTTACAGTTGAAGAATGTTAGACATGTGTTAGATATGCAGTTCAATCTTATTTCAGTGAATGCAGTGGATCGAGAGGGTTATTGCACTTCTTTTGTTAGTGAAAAATGTAAGATTACCAAAAGAGTTCTCATTGTTACTAAAGAAGACAATAGTCTCCCTAGTCTCTACTAGTTGCAAGCAAAGTTGTGCAAAGAAGAGGTGAATGTGGCTAATGATTCCTCCTTTGATTTGTGCAATATGTATCTTGGTCATTTGAGTGAGAAAGAACTTAGTGTCTTAGCCAAAAAATACTCACTTCCAGTGAAAGGTACAACTTTAAATATTTGTACTCGTTATTTTGTTGAAAAGCATGCCAGAGTATCATTTCATAGTTCTGGACCTCGTAGAAGATCACATGTTCTAGATTTAGTTCACACTGATGTTTGCACTATGGATGCTAAGACACTAGGGGTGCATCATACTTTGTTACTTTTATTGATGACTTCTTTCGAAAAGTGTAGGCTTTTATTTTGACATCTAAAGACCAAGTGCTTGGTATCTTCAAGCACTTTCATGTCAGTGTTGAAAGAGAATCAAGAAGGAAATTGAAGTGTGTTTAAGAAGATAAGGGTAGTGAATACAGAAGTCTATTTGAAGGGTATTGCAAAGGACATAGGATCAAACTTGGAAACTCTCTGGTCCTTGGCCTAGAAAGCGCAAAACCTACAGCCGGCACACGCGCGCACTGTGCGCTCGCGCATAGCTTTTCTTTCTTTTTTTTTTTCAAGAGCATCAAGAAGGGCTCATAATCCTCTCAACCTCCTCTAAGACTCTAAAATCAGCTAAGATGCAAAATTAAATATATTTTTGAATTTTTGGAGATTTTTCAAACAAATTGAGAAAACTTGCAATCCAATCAAAAACTCAAATTCAAAGAATCATCCCTAATTAAGGCATAGAATCTATAAACACCTTAGCGAGCAAAGAAAAATATACTAAGAAGTAAAGAAATTATATACAATGGAACCCAATTCATTCATTCATTATATCTACAAGAGAATGGAAAGAGTTTACCATGGTGGGGTGTCTCCCACCAAGCACTTTTGGTTTAAGTCCTTAAGTTGGACATTAGGAAGGTTCCTTGTCAAGGTGGTTTATGCTTGTATCCATCCTTCAATCTCCAAGAGTGCTTGTCCTTCAATCGATTGTCAGAAGTTCCAACCATCTTCACCGAGCTTGGTTGAGGTTCCTTCCAAGATATGAGCTCCCAAAATTGATTTTCGTAGTGTGATCCAGGGTCCCATATCTTATCTTCGCACCCATATTCTAGCTGATCGCCTTGATTCTGTCCGGGTGACAAGAAAGTTGAATTCTCGTGAAAGCACCAAACTACCCTCCTAGACCCATTTAATTGAGCATGACACCAATCCATGCTCTTCAATTTTGAGCTTCCAACCATAATGAGTCTAGATTTAGAACGCCAACCACTAAATATCCTCCTCTTTCGCTTAATTCCACAAAGCGCCCTAAGTTGGCCATCCGTCTCAAGCAAACCATATTCAAGTGGGGTAATCAGCTGAGAGTTAGAAGTTTTACCCACTCAAACGAAGGATTGGATGACAACCTAGGTGGAGGAGTTCCCAAAGATCTTGATAAAGCACGCTCTACTCCTGTCCACCCTCTTCTAGAGGCTTTCACCACTTGGCAAGGCTTTTCAAGTTCCTTCTCTCGCCAAGCTTCCTCAAGTTCACATTCTTCTTCACCAATTTCTTCTATCTCTTCCCCATCACTCTCGTCGTAGATAGGAGTTCTAGTGAAGTCTACCTCATCATCAAGTCTAAGCGTATTGGGAAAGGACTCTTCAAACTCGAAAGGGTCATATGTTGATGTAGAATCATCATAGATAGGAGGGCTTATTGCTTGGGACACTTCTTCCGATTCTCCACTCACAATAGGTCTTGGATGTTGCACATCCTCCTCAACATTGCTTTCTAGCCCACTGGAAGAAGGCTCAACAAGATCGTCAAGGGGGTTGATCAATGTGGGCAAAAAATCACTAATGATGGAATCCACTTCTCGATCAATTCCCTTCAACTCTCTGTTTACTTCCGCAACTTTACTCTCCTCTTTAACATCCCTTCCACACTCCTTGGAAGAGGGCTCTTCAACTTGAGATTCCTTTATGTGCTTAACATATCCCAAACATCCACCCACTATTTCCTTTTGTTCATTAATCTCTACCTTCTCCTCTTGTTGTTCTTCTTGTTTTAACTCCTCCTCCTCTCCATGGAGCTTCAAGTTCACTCCCTCACTAGGCTCCTTGATTGTTTCTCCACATTCAACAATGGGAGTACTTAGGGTGCATGAGCTTAGGTGGGATGTTAGGTGACTCACGGCTTCTAATATGCTAGCCATCCTCGCTCTTAGCTCTTTAAACTTATTTTCATCCTCCTCTTGTCGCCTTAAGATACGAGATTCAAGATCTCTCAGTTCTAACATGAAGGTTTCATCGGGAGGTGGTGGTGGAAGAGAGGTTTCATTGTTTGAGGGAAGGTTGTTGTAATTGGAAGGTAGTTCATATTGGTGAAATTCTTGAGGTGGTGTGTGTGAAATTTGTGGTTCTTGGAAGTATTGGTATTGGGATGGTGGTGGTTCTAGATATGGCTCATACGACGGTTGGTATGGTGGGTATGGGTTGTGGTCATATGGAGTTGAATGATGGTGTGAGGTATGTGAGTATAGTGTAGGGCTATATTGAAGAGGGGGTTCATCTGCATATGATGATTGTGGTTGACAACCACAATGAGGGTCATCACACACATTGGATTGATATGCATTAGGATTAGGATTATACCCATAAGAGTTCGGAGGAGGTTGTTGCCAAGAAGGTTGTCCATAAGCTTGGGGTTCCTCCCATCCTTGATTTCCAAATCCTTGATGCACATCCTCATTGAAGCTTTCATTCTCTACAACATAGTTTGAAACACACTCATAGCCAAAGTGATGAGAATTCATGGTGATAAGAAAATACAAAAACAAAACTAACAAGAAACAAAGAAAACAAAGTCCTACAACTAGCAAAAGCTAACAAACAAACCAAAAATCAAGCTATTCACAATATATACAATAGCCAATAACATAGCACCATTGCTATCCCTGGCAACGGCGCCATTAATTTGACACAAGATGATTGTTGTCGGTCTAGATTTTCTTCTTAGAGAAAAGAATTACTTCGTTGTAAGCATAGCTCCAAACTAACAAACAACTCTCACATCAAATTAAGATATGGTTTTGTCACAAGTACAAACCCTAATGAAAATTTACCGAAGTATTTAGACTCTGGGTCGTCTCCCTAGGAATTGCAATGAAGTGTATGCATATTGGCTATGAAGGGGTAAAAGGGGGTTTGGTTGATAAAAGGGGCAATAAAATAAATGGCAAGAAAAGTAAATCAAACAAGCAATTAAAGAGGACAAGTAATAAAGAGAAATAATTATTAAAGAGAGACATTCATGGCAAGAATTGAGATAATAGGCCTTCCATCCTAGTCACTAATAACAATAATTAACAAGAATTTATCTTATTACGTCATCCCCAATGATGGAAGAAGATATAGGTTATCTTCCATGAGAAAAAGTCTAACAAGACTAGCTAATCTCAATCCAAATGTCCTAATCAACTCACTAATTGGATTAGCAAGAGATTAGAGTTAATGAAAATGATATTAACTAACAATTCTAGATCACCAACATAGGTTGGGTTTTCATGACTCAAGATTGCCTAATTACTCTTTCCAAGCCAAGAATGCTCAAGGTCTACTCTAAAGCCCAACCAAGCATTTTATCAAACACTTGGTGGGTAATAAAGGAAAGCATGGTAAACATGCAAGAATAATAAAATCTAACAACTACCAATTGCAAGGAGAGTAAATCAACAACTTAATTCATCAATGAAAGAAACATCAACATCAAATTGCATTAAATATAAACCAAATCCAACATGAGTTCATCATCACAAAAGAAAGCAAAATGAGAAATTAACATTACAACTAAGAAAATCAAGATGTAGACATGAGAAATTATAAAAGAAACAAGATGAAAGCAAAGAATTAAACATGGATCTATGACAATTTAACCTAATCCTAACCTAATTCTAGAGAGAAGAGGGAGCTTCTCTCACTAGAAAACTAACTAAAGGATCATGGATCTATGACTAACTAATTGCACCCCCCCCCTTTTTCTTGGACTTCAATTCTGCATGAAATACACTTAGAAACAAGTTGGATTTGGGCCTGGGCAGCTCAGAAATCGCCCCCAGCGTTTTGCCTTTAAGTGAGTCACGTGCTGGTATCGGCACGTACGCACCATGTGCGCGTGCGCGTCGATTGGCTGTTTCTTCATCCGCACGTACGCGGCATGTACGCGTGCGTGTCTCTATGTGAAATCACTTCTGTGCGTGCGCGCCTTATACGCGTGCACGCTCATCGATGCATTCCCAATTCTTCATGCATTCTCCACTTTGTATGCTTTTCTCCTCATTTCTTCCATCCAATACTTACCTTATGAACCTGAAATCACTCAACAAACACATCAAGGCATCGAATGGAATTAAAGTGAATCAAAATCACCAATTTAAGGGCCTAAAAAGCATGTTTTTATACTTAAGTACAATTCAAGGGAGAATTACAAAACCATGCTATTTCATTGAATAAATGTGGGAAAAGGTGGTAAAATCCCCTAAAATAAGCACAAGATAAACCACGAAATCGGAGTTTATCAGAAAGATAGTTCCTAAGACTCCTTAAAATAAGAGTTACAGAGAGAATAAATAGCACTATTAATAATAGAGTCAAGTGTATGATCTCTCATGCAAAGTTGTCTAAATTCTTTTAGGGTGAAGCAATGCGGACTGCAGTAGAATTGATCAACCTTTCTCTTTTAGTTCCACTAAATCATGATGTTCTAAAGAAAGTTTGGAGAGAAAAAGATGTGTTTTAAAGAAAGTCTGGAGAGAAAAAGATGTCTCATATAGTCACTTGAGAGTGTTTAGCTGTGGGACATTTGTTCACATTCTAAAAGATGAAAGGTCCAAACTTGAAGGGAAGTCAAAGCAATGTATCCTCATGGGTTATGGTCACGAAGACTTTGGTTATAGGTTATGGGATCCAGTAAGCAAGAAAATAATTAGAATCTGAGATGTAATTTTTCTTGAAGATCAAACTATTGAAGACTTTGAGAAGATAGATAAGCTAACAACAATTGTTAAACGTTTTGCTGATGATGAGCCTAATCCTTTCACTAGACCTCCTATTGATAGGGGAGATGTATAAGTTGATAATGATAGTGAACCTGAATTGAGAAGATCTACTAGAGAGCATCATCCTTCTTAGTGATACTCTTCTCATGGGTATGTGATGAACACTGAGACTGGGGAGCCAAAGAACTACCAAGAAGCTATGTTTGATGAGTATAAGAAAGAATGATTGAAGGCCATGCAATAAGAAATGAAATCCTTGCATGAGAATCATACTTTTGCATAGGTGATATTGACGAAGCGTAAGAGAGCATTCAAGAATAAATGGGTGTTCAAATTGAAAGTAGATGAAAATATTTCACAGCCAAGGTACAAAACTCGGTTGGTTGTGAAAAACTTTGAGCAAAAGAAAGGTATTAATTTTGGAGATATTTTCTCTCCAATTATGAAAATGTCCTTTATCCAAATTGTGCTTGGATTAGTGGCTAGCTTGAATTTAGAGGTCAAGTAGCTTGATGTGAAGACTACATTCTTTCATAGTGACATAGATAAAAAAGTTTATATAGAATAACCAGAGAATTTCGAAGTTAAAGAAAAGGAGCATCTTGTATGCAAATTAAAAAATTATATAGACTGAAGCAAGTGCCAGGATATTGAAACACAAAGTTTGATTCTTTCATGAAAGCTCATGGGTGTCGTAAGAGTTCTTCTGATCATTGTGTGTATGCCAAGAAATTCTCTGATGTTGACTTTATAATTCTCTTAGCATGATTATCACTCGTGACAGTAAGAATAAAAAACTGTGGTTGTCATAGCAGAAGTATATTGAGAATATTTTAAAGAGGTTTAGCATAAATAATTCCAAACTTGTTAGTACTCCACTTGCTAATCATTTTAAGCTTGAGTTCGTAGTAATGTCCTACAAGTGAGAAAGAAAAACAAGAAATGAAGAAGATTTCATATACATCTGTGTGGCAGTTTAATGTATACTATGGTTTGCACTAGACCAGATATTGCTCATGCTGTTATAGTTTTAAGTCGGTTTCTCTCTAATCCTTGAAAAGAACACCAGCAAGTAGTGAAGTAGATTCTCAGATATCTTAATGGTACTTCCAGAGTTTATTTATGCTTTGGGAATGGTCAACATGTGTTGAATGGTTACAGAGGATGCGGATATGGCCAAAGATCCTGATTCAAGAAAGTTTACTTCTGGTTATATGATGACTTTTGCAGGGAAGTTGTGTCATGACAATTCTGAGTTCAGAAATATGTTGCTTTGTCTGTTATAGAGGTAAAATATATTATCGTTGTTGAAGCTTCTAAAGAACACTTATGGATGAACAAATTTCCACAAGAGTTAGGCATCAATAAAAAAATGTGTTATTTTGTGACAACCAATGTGTTATCCATTTCAGCAAGAATCTGATGTTTCATTCTAGATCAAAGCACATAGAGGTGAGGTATCATTAGATACATCAAGAGCTTGAGAAGAAGTTATATGTACTTAAAAAGATCCATACTAATGATAATGATTCAAATATGATGACTAAGAATTTACCTACAGTGAAGTTTGATTCTTGTAAAAAGAAGACGGACTTGGTGGAGCAGCATATACCCACTTGAGTCAGTAAGAGAGAGATTTGTTGGTGGATCCCCAACTCAATTAGGGCCCACAAACTAAATAAAAGAAAAAAAAAAATAAAAAAGTGTCTTACCCATGGTAAAAAAAAAAAAAGAAATGAGAGAGTGTGCATTACACATAGAAAAAGAAAAGAAATACAGAGTGTGAGAGAGAGGATCATCACCAAAGAGAAGAAGAAAAAGGGGAAAAAGGACAATGTTATTTTGATTTTTTTTAAACTAGTAAATTTATTCTATTTCTTATGAAATTTGAGCATGTTGTTTCTAGTGTAGAGATGAACATTAAGATATAACTTTTGTTAAATTGCCTTTTTTTTTATCTGATTTGAAATACTCACTTAGTGGAGAGTTTATGTTGATTCCATCCGTCTTGATAATGTATTATGTTTATTATTGAGATACTCTAGTGCTACTAGAAAGACTGATTGTGTACCTATTATTTTGATAGTAAAAAATTTTACTGGACTAAGTCTCGTAAATTTTTTGTCCTTTTTCTGAAATTTTTCCCAATATAAATTTAGATGTCTGATATTTTTATTTTTGCTTATATTTACTGTTTGAAATATTTTTTATAATAAAAGATTTTACTGAACTAAGACTCGTGAATTTTTTGTCATTTTCTTGAGAATTTTTTCACAATAAAAATTCAAATGTCTGATATTTTTATTTTTGCTTGTATTTATTGTTTGGAGTATTTTTTTAATTGTTTATTTAATTATACAGATTATGAAAAAAAATATTTTTGATAGTGATAGTCATTTTATTTTACTTCCTGTAGAAATGCATCATGTCAATTAACTAAATTATTTGTCAAAAACCCAAAGGGCTTAAGGAAAAAAAAAAGGTAATAGCAACATTAACAAAATTAAAAACCCGTCAACCCCATTGAACATATTTTCTCCATATGAAATTCTTAAATACATGACATATACCATTATCTATCTCACCATTGAGCAACTTATTCCACCCCTCCCCCTCTTTTGAATTTGTCATTTGAGCTTTTGTGGCTCTAACACAACTACATTCTCACTACAAAATTACATTAATAAGGAAAATAACAAAGGTAAAGAAAAAGGTTACACCATCCCCACCAATACTTTAATTATACCCCCACCAAAGTAAAATTACAATTAACATTACATGCACAAGAGAAAAAAAAAATAAAGAGAAAGTTCCCTAACGAAGTTACCTTACTAAGGAGAATTAGTAGTATTGTCAAAGATATCCGCAGGAGGAATGAAGTGATCCAATGACAATCCCGGCACATTAAACATAACATCATCAATGGTCCACATTTCTTCCATCCTGGTCCTACTATGCTGCATCGACAGCTCACCGAATCGGAACACGGTTGCGATTGACCGCCCTTGATGGGCGATCAGAACACCATCAACGTCTCGATAGTCGCCGATAGTGCTCCCTATGGTGGTCTCCCAATACACCGTATCATTGTTGTCTTGGGTTTGGACCCTTGTGAGGTGGGAGTCTTCTAAGTATATGAGGAGCCCACTCTTTTGGCAAAAGTAGCCATATAGTATGTGCCTTATCACCTCAGCGGGGCCCTCGCTTCTTTCGATCACAGCCGCTCGATCTGCAGAAACCTTTAGGACGAAGCAATCAACGGTCCCAATTCGATTCTCGCCTAGGCATTGTGCGTCGGTGAATAGGCTTGCTGTGGTCTTAGGATCTAACCCCTGGAAAATGTGCATTAAAAGAAACATAAAGGTCATGGATTAATTGTATACTTGTATGTAACATTTTTTACGAGAAGGATTATTATATAACATTTTTTTTAGATTTTTTTATCATAAATAATTTATAAAAATATATGTTGCGATTTTAATCATTTATGTTCCTGATCTTATAACTAAATTATAAACCATTTACTATTTTAATTAATTCTATTTTTATTATTTTATACATATTTAATAAATACAAAATAAATTAATAGGCGGATTAATACAGTAGTAGTATTATTAATGGTTCTATGTGGAAATTTTAGTGCTTTTGATTTATGTTTTTTTTTTTAAGATTTTTTTAGAATTTAAAAGAAAAGTGAAAAATATAAAAAATAATAACATTTTTTCTTACTTCTAATTTTTTACATAATCTTAAAATTTAAAAACATTCAAATAAAAAATAAGAATTGAAAACAAACATTGCTTTAACATGTTCCTTAATTTTGGGGATTAGACTTGTATTACTCTCTATCTACTTTACCTAAAAGAAAAAGTGTATGCTCGTATTAAAGAAATTCAAAATTGCATAGGGTTTTGCAAATATACTATTGTTATACCCGATCTCAATTTTCGTGTAGAGCCATATGCCCTTGTTGATTTCAATTATTAAATTTATGTATTATCTTTTTTGTACTTCCTTTTTCTTTTTAAAAACTCGACAAAATGACTCCACAATTTTTCACCAAAATCACATTAATTTATTTTTATCATTTATGCACTCTGAGGAAAACTTTTTATAATAAAATAATCAAGAGTATTTTTATATACATTTTATCTTGCATGTTTAGCCATCATCACAAACATTATTTTTTCTTATTTTCAAAAGATAATAAAGTTAGAAATTATTTTTAAGAGAGTTAAATTAACTACTAAATTGCAAGTTCATTTACATCAATAAATGCTTTTTATTATTAGATAAATTTAAGACTCAATTTTTATAAATGTAAAATATAATCTAATAATTAAAAAAAATATATGTCGATTCAACTTTATAATAAAAATGAATAAAAATAATTCACTTCTTTGATAAATAGGAAAAAAGTGAGTGATAGGCTATCCTGAGCCAAACAACTTTGAAGGGGAGACACAAGTACAAATGAAAAAAGAATATATAGGCATGAAAGGAGGGGCAATAATGCATTGTTGGAGAGACAGGACTGTTCATTAAAGTGCCAAAAAGAAAAAGTTAAAGCAAAAGGGTTATATAAATAATAAAAAATAAATAAATAAGATAGAGGGTACCCTTAGGTACCTCAGATAAGCAGCAATCCCAAGATGTGACTCATGATCTATTCAAAATATTCATATAATCAAAGATGACGTCAGATTGATAATCACGTGGCATGTACGTATGCCAATTCCTTAGGGAAAAAACAAGTCCTTATTGTTTAGGGTAAAAGCATGGGACAGTTTCTCCATCATTGTCAGCAAAAATCGAAATATACCCTTCAACTCATTCGGATTTTAATTTAATTTTTGGTTTCTCAATCTTTATCTTTGTTAGGTACATCTTGCGGTCTTGCCTTTGAATTGAACCCTATAGTTCTTTGTCCCCAAAGGCTCTAGTAATCCAACAAACAAATAAAGCCTAACAAAATAGTACAAGTTTCTGTTTGGTGTATAACCTAACAAAATCCAGAACAAAATTAAAGCTCTTTTATTCTTTCCCAATTTCATGTTTGTACTAAGACAAATTTTCACATAATCACATATATGGAAAACCCGGTCTCGTTCTCAGTTTTCACTATTACAAATCTAAGATTAATTAGTTATCATTATATAGTACATATATTTACAAGAAAGATTTTAAATAACAGATTAGTTAACTTTGTGAAATATTCTAACAAAAACGACACTTATGTGATTAATTGCAATTGCACCAATTGCGATTAGATTTCTACGTGGTAGCTTTTGGTGGAAAGTTAATTATTTTTTTTCGCACAATATTAAAACCACAAATGAACACGATGCATAAATTCTTCAAGGATATGTTAAGGTGAAAATATAATATATGGATGCAAATTGCAATTTCAATCCCACACATTATTTCAAGAAATAATTGTGAAAAGTAAATGAAAAATAATATATGTACTACAAAAAATATAAAAGTTGTGTATTAATTTATTTTTTAAATAATAATAATAATAATAATAATAATAATAATAATAATAATAATAATAATTAGTAAAAATGATCAAAATGTTATGTGTTACTAAAAATTTTTTATATAAAATAATTGATTTGGACATAGCAAAAATAATTATTCGTAGTTCAAATTTTGTTTTGTGTACTGTAAACAAAATATATTTATTGTATATAAATAAATATATAATTTAATTTATTTTTAATATATAATTTATATTTTAATGTATATTTTATTTTAATAGTTAATTTTAACGATTAATTTTAATTTAAATTTAGAATAATTAAAAGATTAATAACGTTAAAAAATTAGTCTATTTTATAATTTATAATTATTAATTAATTATTATTAATATTTTCAATAATATAAAATTATATTTATAAAATTATATTTTTTTAAATAATTAAATATTAACTAAATTTTAATAAAAATAGTAATGCAAAGACTTTCTCTTAAAAGATTACTGAGCAATTATCCGTGTTTACCTGAATAATGCGGCGGAGAGGGCGTTGTGGACCTTTAGCAGCATGAGTTCCTAACCAAGGTGTGTGCCTCCACACAGTTTTGCCATTGCTGCCAGCAATGACCTTATGGCCACCAACCACCAACTCAAGTGACCACATTCCCGGCCGCATCTGCCATAGCACGAAGCAGCCGTTCTCGGTGCTCCTTGTTCCCAAACACTTCACCGCCTTGCCGGACGAAATCTCCGTCTCGCAGCATATCATCTTCACCACCCCCGCCGCATACATGTTTTTTGTGTCCCTTTGCTGTTTTAAGCAACCCGTTGCTGCCAGGTACTGTTGTATGATGTACTTGGCCGTTGAAGTTTCCTATTTTAGTTCCCGGTATTCAAACTCAAGCGTTATTTACTTATATATATGAACAATGTTATACTTTTCATACAATTCTACTAGAACTTTTGCGAGAAATCAAATTACTTTTTTGTTCTCTTGACATTTTATATCAAGTTTTCACTTCGAAGTTCATTATTTGAGGGGAGTAATGAACCAATTTGACCATGTAGTAAAAAAATGAAAACAAACGTTTTTGATATAGAGAGAGAGAGAAGAGGGTTGCTTAATTAGTGCTTACAAAAGGGGTGTCTTTGATGTGAATGCTGAGAGAAGGATCACGTGCTGAAGGAATTGGAGCCAATGGACACCCCAAGACACCAAGCAAGAGCCTCAAATCTTGTGTCTTTGCATGAATGCTTCCGTAGAACGATGATGAGGACGACGAAGACGAGAAGCTTCCTCCTCCTCCAGGGGAAATCTTCTGAGCCTTGAACCATTCCCTTATGACTTCCCATGAGCTCTCTTTCTTGGAAACTTCTTCTTGCATATCTGGGTCCGGACCTTCCATTAACGGCGTTAGTGGCTGCGGTGCCCAACTCTGGCGCCATCGTGCTCTAGAACCCATTGATGATCAGGATTCGTGAGGCAGTAATGGACAATTATTATTGACTGATCAAAAGTAAAAATACGTTGTGAGAATGTATGAAGCAAAGAGCAGGAGAAGGAAAGAGGTATCAGAAAGTGGATGCGGTTTGGGAGAGAGAGAGAGAGAGTTAAGCAAAAGAATAGGGTAATGATATTTGTCCGTCTGATAGACCTATAGATTCTGTTATTTATATTTGGTATTTTAAAAGTATTTTATTAAAAAATATTATATAATCAACGGTTTTTTACTTAAATAAATAAAACTCAAGCCAAATTTATCGATTCTCCTAAAACAAATTTTGAAACTTGTTTATCTTATTCTTAATATATAAATTATTCTAGGATGATAAGGATTATATAATATATTAAACATGACATCCTATAAAGATTTATGCTTGCATGGCCTATTTCGAATTAGTCGTAAATCGTGTTAAAGTATTCATAATTACTAGTTGAATATAAATCGTCCCACCCAAAGTAGACTCACATGATTTTGCGTTGAAACAAAGGCTTGCCACAATTAATGTGTTTTTCGAACCCTAATAACTCTAGTGCGATTTACTCTCTACTTGAAGACCCTCATTGGTTTGCCATGATTTATAGTTAAAGAGTTACCTTAAGGAGGCTGCAGTGAGTTATTGCTCGAGTGAAACCTCAAAACATTGGGCGACTAACATTGGTGGAGGAGGAGGTGCCAATGAGCGGAGGCATGTGGCATTCACCGGCGACAGTACGACGACGGGTGGGGCAGAGCATCCATTGTCCAGCGAAGTGAGGCACATAATAGTGAGCGGTGCGGCGGAGGTGGAAGAATCCGTCCGGCGGCAAGAATGACCGCCAACCAAAGAAATATGTACCGCCTGAATGGTATTGCACCTGTTGTCGGATTTATCGACGAAGAGGTTAGTTATCGGAATCCAAATTTAGTTGAGTTAGTATAGTTTGAAGAATATGTTGAAGAATATAGTATAGTTCGAATATGCATGTTAGAACATTTTTTAATTAAGATCTTGTGGGTTCAATTGTTTAGTGATTTCGTAGATTTTTTGTTGGTTTAAAGGTTGTTAGGATGTTGTGGGCTTGTGATGTTAGAGTTGTGATGAATTTTTTCTTGTGCTGGTAGACTTGTGATATTTTGATGAATACATATGACATGTCTTTTTTTATTTTGTTAGCTTATTGGTGGAACATTTTATACTGAGTTGTTTTTTGTTTTTTCTATATAATGACCCATTAAATTGTTGCCTTAAAATTTATGTTTTATCAGCCAACTTGATGCGTTAGGAGTGTTTGCAGGCAGCAGAGGATGGTAATGCATGATCGTATACTTCCCTACTTAGATCGTGCTAATTTGATGCATGTTGTAAGGTTGAATGATTATTGGTTCAAGCTTGACGAGCTATTGATCAGTGCATTCATGGAGCAATAACGTCTTGAGACCCAGACGTTCCATATGCCATTTGGGGAGTGCACTGTAACACTGCAGGATGTGCCATACCAGTTTGGCCTCCCTAATGATGGACATGAAGTGAGTAGGTGTCTCAGCGATTTCGAGTAGTTGATGGAGAGGGAAGCCTGCCTGAGTGTTGTTTGGAGAGTTATTCGATGAACTTCCACCAGATGACTGTGTTGATGACTTCACGATTTTGTTTTTCTGGTTCCAGAACAAGTTCAGAGACTTGCTTGCCAATGCATCGAAGGCAACGGTATAGATCTATGCACGGAGGTTACATTATGATATTGTTGTCTACAACGCTTTTCACGGACAAGTCTAGTGCTAGGATTCATTTGCGGTGGCTTCCGTATGTTGCGGACCTTGACGGGCTTGGCAGGTACAGTGAGGGTTCGATGACTTTGTCCTAGTTGTACAGGTGTCTTAGCAGGTGTCTTTACAGGCAACTTTGTCATAAAATAATATAACACGAAATAACATAGAATTAGGCCAATTTAACAATAATAGCGACTTAACGTAAACTTAAAGCAAACATATCATCATAAAGACAAACAATCAATAACAAATACTAATAACCTAATGCATCAATCATTGGTGGCTATGCGTTGCTTCCCGGAAGCACCTGGGCGCTGTGGACAGTTTCTTCTAGTATGACCTGGGAACCTACACATTCCACATCTCTTTGGTCGATCCAGCTTAGTCTTATCCATACTATTCCTTATCTTGGTACTCCGAGGTCTTCCAACAACAGCTCGCATCATGCCAGGATCGGGGATCACATGAGGTCCCTCATATACGGGCAATAGCTCATCCTGAATAAGCAAAAAGAAACCCATCTTGTAAATGTTGAACACAGTACTGAGGCGGTACACATCATCAACATAAATCCTCCAGTCCAATCTACAAACCGAGCATGCCTCAAGTACATGACGACATAGATAATGGAAGGCTTGAAAGTATCCAAAGTCGCATGTGCGCGCAGATAAAGAAACCCGATAACTACTCATTGCAATTCTTCCCCTGGTCGGCGCAAGCTCCTCAACAACAAACTCAAAGTTCCCCCTGTCATATAGATCTACCCACATATTTCTAGAGGCATATAGATTCTTCTCAATAGCCTTCACAAGAGTTTGACAAAATTCTTGCCTAGCCCTGAGCTGCGACTCGGCATCCTTTCCTTTCTTCACAAAGAGCTCAACCAAACGCCCATATATTGACTTAACAAGTGAACCCACTGGTAGGTTACATGTTTCCTTCATCATGACATTAATATATTCAAAAATGTTTGTTGTCATATGCCCATATCAAAGGCTTTCATTTCGATATTGAGTCAATAACTCCAATCCAATCCTATCACACCAATCAACCATGGTAGAGTCTTCCTTCCGTAGGATATCCATGTAATACTGATGCTCCTCCTCAATCTTCACATATGTGGCATTCACGAGGATCTTCCGAGCATCCTTAGACTTAAAGGATAGAGCGAAGTTAGCAGAGATGTGTCGTACACAGAAAGCACGGTATGCCATTGGCGGGAGCCACCCACCGTCTTCTGCAAGTAGGGTAGCCTTGATGGCATTGTGCTAGTCAGAGATCACTAAAATGCTGGGCTGGGGACTCACATGCTGACGAAGGTGACTAAGGAAAAACTTCCACGAATCTGTGTTCTCGCCTTCGACTAACTTTAATGCTACTAAAAGAATGTTCGAGTTTCCATCTTGCGCAATCGCCATTTGAGTACCATCGATGGATATCAGTGGCTTGCAATACTTGAATCCCTTAATACACGGAGGAAACCTCCAAAATAAACGATGAAAGAAAACTTTCGTTCCATCTACCGTATTACCTGCCCTCATTGGTGAAGTACGCAACACCGTTATAGTGCCCGGCATATACAACTAAACCCCAATGATCCACCTTGGTATATGGTTGTAAGACTATTCCCAATCATCATATATCTGAGCAATGGCCTTCTGTTTGACCAATCAAACCTTCCTGTAACTGGGCTTGAAACCAAACTTTGACGACACCGCATTCTGCAATACCTTAACGGAGACTGATGCATCCGCCATGACCAACGATAGAATTGAAGCACATATGACATGATAATCGAGCTGCTTGTGATCCATCGATATCTCAGTTGCTAGACATATGTGCGGTCTGTTGTACTTTCTAATTTTCCAATAGCCGTTCCTCTACCTCATAGTCACACGTATCAGCCAGTTACATCCATTCTCGAACTGCACACACTTTCCATAATACTTCAATTGGTCGGACTCGAACACTTTATATTCTACACCACGATGAATATTATAACTCTTGAATGTCAGTACAGCTTCCTCTTTGGTTTCAAACATTTGCCCGATTTCAAACTCGTCCGTGCTAATCATACTAGGTCTGTCTCCATGAATAGTAGGGTGCTGCTGATCTGAAAATACAAGCTGGTTCATTGCATCAAGGTCCAAAGTTGAAAAGTGTCGAGGGTACTGCTATGTCTGACTGCTTGCATGGGTTTGTGCTCCCCCGGCACGTGTGGTGTCTTCCTCGCCATTGCTTTCATCACCAATAATCGGTGGCTCCGAATCCGACCTATCATCGCCTATAGCCTCCGCAAATGGATCTCTCTCTCTTACCTCCATAAATGCCGGTGCACCTCTACTACAGGTGCTGCTCCCATTGCAACTGCGACCTATCCAAATGTACACCCATCACCTAAGTCATCTGTCGAAACCGACAAATCAGCCGCAAATCATGGGGATGAAACAAAGGGAGTCACCGGTTGTCCAGTCGGAATGGTGCTGGACTCCCTTCTATGACGCCAATTGGCAGATTCGGAGCGGGTTCACCAGAGCTACCCTCTACATTAACCATTTTGGCAAACAACTCTATAGCGCCCAAGTCGAAAAATCTTGCTTGACTGTAGAATATAACTTGCATGTCGTCATCGCCAAGCATCTTTACTTTTCAAACTTAACATAACCTTGCCTCAGTGATATAGGAATAAGAAAAAATAATTGTTTCACACGTTTTTTGCCACACTTTTCTGCCTTCTATAATATACTACTATGTAATTCCATCACAGTCGTTGACGGATTTACAAACACACCTATCTGCTTTTTACTAGAGAATACAACACCTTCACTTGTGTTTTCATCAATCTTCCCTCGATGAACTAACAAAAATATGCTCTCAGCCATCTCTCCCTAAACTCACTAAACTTCAAGTGTGATTCGTTGACGCCACACTTGTTTATTTATAGAGTTTTTATCATCATAAATCGTTCTAGCCTCCTTAGGGCTACGACGTTACAAGTAAATCGTGGCAGGCCTATTAGGTTTAATAAAGAGAAAGTAAATCATGCCATGGTTGTTAGGGTTCGAAAAGCACATTAATCGTGGCAAGCCTTTGTGTTTCAGCCCAAAATCACATGAATTCACCCAGGATAGGACAATTTATACTCAACTAGTAACCATGGATAGTTGGATACTCTGACACGATTTATGGCTAATTCGAACTAGGCCATGCATGCATAAATCGTCTTAGGGTTCCATGTTTAACATATTATGTAACCCTTATCACCCCAAACTAATTTATATAATATTAGGAATAGGGTAGACATGTTTTGAAATTTGTTTTAGGGAAATCCGATAAATTTGACTTCAATTTCATTTATTTAAGTAAAAAATCCTAAAATCAATAAAAAAAATACTAACAATCATAAAAATTTATTATTTTTTCCAACACTTAGACCTTGTTTAAAAATTATTTAACATGAAAAAATTTTATTTTCCTTAAAAAAATTATTTTTATTCAAAATTTAATTCTATAATTTAAAATAACTATAATATATTAATAAAATAAAAATTAAATTTAAAAAATATGTGAGTAAATTTAGAAATTAGACTTCTTTTTGTCTGCTTTACAAATGATGAAAAATAAAAATAAAAATTCTCAAAAATATTTAAATCATTCATTTTTAGTTGTTACAAAATAAAAAAAAATTCAACTGTTAAATGACTTCTAATTCCGAATATTCTAAAAAAGTTTTTTAGTTTAATAATCCAACTATATACTTTATTACATGCTTTTAATATTAATGGTTAAGGTAATAGCAAAAATTAATAAATTCCGATGTTATTCTAATATTCTTCATCAATAAAATTTATTATTTTTAATATTTTGTTAATATTTTAAATTCTAAAATTTAAAATGTTAAATTCCAAATCCTAATTTTAATAATATAATAATAAAATATTAATTAAAACAATTTAATTAATATTAATAAAAAATATTAATTCTCTAATATTTTCTATTTTATTTGTATAAGACTTTTTTACTTATTTGCTATGCATTGATGATGTCAGTGTACGGGTTTGTTTCTATATAAAAATTCTACAAAGAATGTGAAGTAACTTGATTATCACCAGGTCAGAGTAATTCTGGTTATATATTATGGTCTTTTTTAAATATATTACATAATCATATATTATATTTTTTAATTAATATATAATTTAAATCATTTAATTAAATATTATTTTAGAATTTATTTAATTTTTATTTTTATTTTATATTTAATATTTTATATTTAACCTTTCTTAAATTAATTTAATTGTATAAAATTAGTAAAATAAAAGTTAAATTTCAATAAATATCTACAAAAATAAATAAAAATACTTTTATTAGTAATAAAATACTTACCTTTTTAAAATAATTTTAAACTATGATGTGATATATGGTTAAGTTATTTTAGTAATTAAGTTCAATTAAATTAGTTTAATAGTCTATTGGTACAATAAAAGAAAAAAAAAAGACTTAGTTGAATTTAGTTATAAAATAATTTATTCACCCAATTATTTTTATTTTAAATATTCTATTTATAGTTATTATTTGGGATTTTATATTATTTATTTTGAAAATTAAATATCTATCATAAACACCCACTTTAATAAGAATTTAGATTCTCTAAATTTTGAATTTTTAATTTAGAGAGTAAAGTGTGATTTTTTATCTTTGAATAATTTCTCTCTCATATTTATAGATAACATTATTTGAACCATTTCTATATCCATCACTAATAATTTTTTTTTTTGAAAAAAAGTGATATATCTTCTTAAACATGCTTTTATTTATCTACTAAACTAGGGAATAGATTTTTAATTTAATATAATTCCAAATTTTTAATTGAATTTATTTTCTTAATTTATTTAATATTTAAAAGAATCATTTAAAAATAAAATATCCTGTGATCACACCTAAATAAAGCTTAAGATGTATATAGGGGTGGCAATATGTACCCTATCCGCGGGTATCCAACCCGATTCCACCCAGTCGAGTAGGGTTGCCAACCCGATCCGCAGCGGGTAGGGTAGGGTGCGGGTAGAGTTTTCGTGCGGGTCGGGTAGGGTGCGGGTTGAGCCTCAATCCTACCCGACTAACCCGCACCCTATATATGTATATGTTATATACTTATATAAAAATATATTTTAAATCGATGTTGAACTAAAAACTTCTTACTAAATACAAAAGATCCTTCGTCATTAAAAGAAGATCATTAATTGATAATTTAATAAACTTTTTTTTACATAAAAGTCAGTTTTATTTTAAATTATCATCAAGTTATATAATAAGGTTGCATTTTTTTTGTAATCTGCAGGTAGAGTCAGGTACCCGCGGATTAAGAGAGGGTAGAGTTAAGGTTGAGATATTTTTAACCCGTAGATAGAGTAGGGTTGAATTTATATAAAAATCTCAATCTGCGAGTAGAATTAAGGTTGACTCCAAACCCTACTCTATCCCACCCATTGCCACCTCCCTGGACGTATATGATGTAAGTTTGTTTTCCTTTGTTCTTTTAAGAGGTTAATGATGTGAATTTATTTATAATATCTATACCGATAGTGAAATTAAAGAGAATAAATCACCTTATAAAACACGTTATAATAAACAATATACCAATGCTTATAAATAGTGTTAAAAAAAACTTATATACTAAAATTAAACTTATTAAGTACTAATTAATCTAGAAAAATGAGCGTATCATTTCTCCTAATAAATGAACTCATCATACAATAAAACGTTAAAACGTAAACATAATAAGTAAGTTTATAAATGTTCTAAACTTATATCATGCATATAAAATACACGATTTTCTTCCATAAAATTGTAATAATGCGGGGAAGAGACAAAAGCGACAGATTATCTGTTCAACGGCAGAAGAATGACATTAAAATAATAATAATACAGAATTGCATGTTGGTCTGTCTATTTGCTTTATTCCACTTGCTTTGGGACTCTCTCTGTCGTTACATTTTCATTACTATTATTTTTGTTTTATTCTCTTCTCCTCTCCTCTTCTCTTCTGAGCCTATCCATTCCCTATGACTCCAAAGGTTTCATGAGGATTGTGGCCTACCACCTTTGATCAATTGCTATCTCTTCCCATTGTAGTACTAAGCGTTTCATTTTCAATTTTTCTTTTTCTAAATTGGAAAACATTGATTTTATCTATTTTGCAATTGTTACTTGCAACACTAACTATTCGATTTCTCATAATTAAGTCAAAACTAATTGATATTAAGAGCATTATTCGTTCTACCTAACAACATATATTTAATAATAGAATTATGAAAAGGCTCATTCTAATGTACTTATATTACGTTCTACCTAACAACATATATTTAATAATAGAATTATGAAAAGGCTCATTCTAATGTACTTATATTACGGTAACTATATGTTGAATTAAGAAATTAACTAAATTAATTTGATAATGATAAACATTATTTTTAATGGGTTAAATACTCAATTAGTTTTGATTGAATTTGATTAGTGTTGTAGGTCAAAAAAAGAATGTTGCAGTAGTCCAATAGAAAGAAAATCAAACCAGAAATAAAGTGGACTAACAAAGCACGAAAAGAGTAAAAAATGCTAAAAGAGAGAGTTTAAGAAAAAGCCAAAGAGTAAAAAAGTTTGAGTAATACACTTGAGTAAAAAGGCTAGAGTGATTTCGAATTTCTTTAGGTTGGTTTTATGTCTTGTATTTTATACCAGTGAGGTATCCCTTTCTTAGTTGGGTAAGCACTAAGAGTAAAGAGTTAGGTATTAGCATAACCAAGTCAAGTTAGGTTAGAACTTGAGAGTGAAAGGATTGTGTCAATCCTGTAAAATTGGTGTATGTAATACTTTAACTATAGTGAAAATTCCAGCACTGTTGTGGTGGAGACTGGATATAGGTTGCTTTGCACAAGACAATTGAACCAGGATACATGATGGTGTCAGCTTCTCTCTTCCCTTCTCTGCTTTGTTTTCTAATATTCATGAGACAAAATGAAATTGTCTCATAAATTTTCTGCTTCTGAGTTCAAACAGAATCTTAGTGTAAGTTTATAAGTTAAGCCTTATTTCATTAAACTAAAAGAAGGTCATAGATTCAACCCCTTCTCTAAACCTTCTACAACCTTCGATTGGTATCAAGAGCCTTGGTCTCAAGAATCAAGCTTCATCGCTTGGAGGAAAGGTCCAATGGCGAACAACTTGGGCACAACCACAGTTGCCTACACTGTAATTGAAGGCCATTCAAACAATAAGTCTCCCTTCTTCAACGGGAAGAACTATGCCTACTAGAAAGAGAGGATGAGGATCTTCATCCAATCTATCGACTACAGCATATGGAAGATTATTGTAAGCGACCCCAAAATTCCAACCAAAACAAGCGCTGATGGAGTGGTGACTCCAAAAGAAGAAACTGAATGTAATGATGACGACAAGAAGAAAGTGGAGCAGAATGCTAAAGCCATCAACCTTCTTCACTATGCTATCAGTTTTGAAGAATGCCGAAAGGTGTCTAGATGCAAGACAGCCAAAGAAATCTGAGAGAAACTCCAGGTTACACATGGAGGCACTAAATAGGTCAAAGAAATGAGGATTGATATGCTGCAAAAAGAATACGAAATGTTCAATATGAAGGATGGAGAAATCATTGATGAAGTGTTTGAGAGATTCTCAATCATAATCAACAACCTCGATGCTCTGGGTACAACCTACTCAGAACAAACCCTAGTGAGAAAACTCCTGAGAAGCCTCACAAAGGAATAGAAAACAACAGCCACTGTCCTAGTCGAGAGTAATAACCTAAGCCCCATAACCTATGATAAGCTGAGAGGAAAACTCCTTGCCTATGAAACCAGACATACTAACCCGGACTTAAAGAAAAAGGGAATAACCCTTAAGTCAAAAATAGAATCAAAAGAGAGTGAGTTTAGTGATGGTTTTTCAGATGATAAACTTGTGTTTTTTGCTAGGAGACTTAGAAAGCTAATGAGGAACAAAGGAAACTACAAGGGTTCAAGCTCAAAGGAATACAAGAAGGACTTGAGCAAGGTGATTTGTCATCATTGCAAGGAGGCTGGACATTTTAAGTTCAACTGTCCGAAGCTCAAGAAGGAAGAAAAAGGAAAGAAAAAAAAGAAAAGAGTGCTCATGGAATCTTGGGAAGATCTTGAGAATGATTCTATTGAGGAAGAAGACTCCGAATGCGAAGCAGAAATCTGCTTCATGGCTGGTGATGATCAACTACTTGATGAGATTTGCTTAGCATCCAAGAACAAAAAGGATATGTGGTACTTGGATAGTAGATGCTCAAGGCACATGACTGGAAGGCCAACTTTCTTCATTAAACTAAACAAGTACGATGGAGGTTTTGTGACATTTGGAGATGATGGAAAAGGTAAAAATGTGGCCGTTGGAAAAGTAGGTAATGATCATTCTACTTTCATTGATGATGTCTTTTTGGTAAATGGTTTGAGGCATAATATTTTGAGTATAAGTCAATTGTGTGACTTAGGTTATTTAGTGACTTTCAAAAGATTGGAATGCTGTGTTGTGAATGAAAAGACAAATAAAGTATTGTTTATTGCTAAGTGATGTGATAATGTGTATGGATTTACTCTTGATGAACTAAAAGATCAAAATGTAGCTTGTTTTCACTCTAAAGAATCTAAAAAGTGGCTATGGCACAAGAGATTGGGCCATGCAAGCATGTTTCAAATAAACAAGCTTGTCAAGAAAGGTTTAGTAAGAGGTCTCCCTGTGATTAAATTTGACAAGGATATTACTTGTGAGGCTTGTCAAATGGAAAAACAAACTAAGAACTCATTCAAATCAAAGGAAGACATCTCTACTAAAAGACCACTTGAATGACTACATATTGATTTATTTGGTGCAACAAGAACTCAAAGCTTAGGTGGTAAACATTATGATTTAGTAATTGTGGATGGCTACTTTAGATTTGGTTGGATTTTATTTCTTGCACACAAAAATGAAGACTTTTCGGCCTTTGAGATTTTTAGTAAGAAAGTTTAAAATGAAAAGGATTTAAAGATCACCTCAATAAGAAGTGATCATGGAATCGAATTTGAAAACCAATTGTTTGAATCCTTTTGTGAGAATTTTGGAATATCCCACAACTTCTCTTGTCCTAGAACACCAGAAAAAATGATGTTGTGGAAAGAAGAAATAGAAGCATTCAAGAAATGACAAGAGCTATGCTTTGTGAGAGGAATGTTCCAAAATTCCTTTAGGCTGAAGCGGTTAACACTGCTTGCCACATTTTGAATAGAACCATTATAAGAAAATTTTTGAAGAAAACTCCCTATGAACGTTGGAAAGGCTACCCACCAAATTTAGATTACTTACATATCTTTGGATGCACATGTTTTGTTCTTAATAACAAAGATAATTTGGAAAAATTTGATCCAAAGGCATATGAGTGCTTATTTGTAGGTTACTCCACAAATAGTAAAGCATATAGAGTTTATCATCAAGATGCAAGGATAATTGACGAGTGATAAACCCTAATTTTGTGGTTTATCTTGTGTTGAATTTAGGAAATTTTATCAACTTTTCTCACATTTATTCAATGAAATAGCATGGTTTTTGTAATTCTCTCTAATTTATGCTTAAGAGTGAAACATGCTTTTTAGTCCTTAAAAGAGCTAAATTTAATTCACTTTAATTCCATTCAATGCCTTGATATATTTGTTGAGTGATTTCAGGTTCATAAGGCAAGTATTGGATGGAAGAAGTGAAGAGAAAAGCATGCAAAGTGGAGAATTCGTGAAAAATGAGCATTTGAAGGATTCAAGGCCACGCGCACGCGTCAGTCACGCGTACGCTTGAGAAGGACATTCATGGCCACGCGCACGCGTCACCCCGCGTACGCGTGAGGAGGAAATTTGCCAGCGACGTGCACGAGTCGTCCACGCGCACACGTGACGCTGATCACGTGACCTCATTAAAGTGAAAATGCTAGGGGCGATTTCTGAGCTTTACAGGCCCAAATCCAACTCATTTCTGAGGCTATTTGATGCAGAATTCAAGATTGGACAAAGAGAGAGCAATTAGATTAGCTTAGGATCATGCTTTAGGTAGTTTCTAGAGAGAGAAGCTCACTCTTCTCTCTAGAATTATGTTAGAATTAGGTTAATTTGTCTTAGATCTAGGGTTTAATTCTAGTTTTCATCTTGTTTTCTTTACAATTTCTTGTTCCTACATCTTCATTCTCTTAGTTTACCTTGTTAATTTATCTTTTGAGCTACTCTTTTATGTTGATGAACTCTTGTTACTTTGATTTTCATTTCATGCAATTTATGTTTTATGTTCCTTTATTGTTTAATTGAGTTGTTATTATTGTTCCCTTGCAATTGGTAGTTGTAGATTTTATTATTATTGCAATTTTATGTTGCTTTCCTTTTATGCCTTTCAAGTGTTTGACAAAATGCTTGGTTCGATGTTAGAGTAGATTTTTGAGCATTCTTGGCTTGGGAAGAGAAATTAGGCAATCTTGAGTAATTAATACCCAACTTATGTTGGTGATCTAGAGTTGTTAGTTAATATTATTTCCATTGACTCTAATCTCTTGCTAATTCAATTAGTAAGTTGATTAGGAATTTTGGATTGGGATTAACTAGTCCTATTTGACTTTCTTCCTATGTTGAAGATAACATTGTACCTTCTTCCTATGTTAAAGATGACTTAATAGGATTAGCTATTGTTAATTGTTATAAGAAAATTAATGACTAGGATAGAAAGCCTATATTCTCAACCCTTATCATGAATGTCTCTCTTTATTACTTGCTTTCTTTAGTTGCTTGCTTTACTTTTGTTGCCTTTTTAATTTTTTTTTGTTTTATCAACCCAACCCTCCTTGAATCTCATAACCAATAATTGGGCATTCGATTGCAATTCCTAGGGAGAATGACCCGGGACTAATACTTTCGGTTATTTTTATTGGGTTGGACTTGTGACAACCAAAAATTAAACTTTGATTGAGCATTATTTGTTGCTTTGGAACTATACTTGCAACGAAGTTGTTTCCTCTATCCAAGAAGAAATTCCTAACCGACGATAATCCTCTTTCAAGGAGTCCATACATATTACATTTTGTGACACTAATTTGGTTCAAAGTATTTTGGAAGATTGTGATGCAGGAAATCAGGTTCAAAAGGATGATGAAAAAGCCCAAATCATGAAAGTGAAAATTCTGAGCAAACTGAATCAGAACCTGCAGCTGCTGAAAATTCTGCAAGAGACAATTCTATTTTGTCTCATGAATCTGGAGGAGATCCTGAATCCACCAGTTCCTTGAGCCCCCTAGTAACTAAATCCACCTCTAAGTCCACTAGACCTCGTGAGTGGAGATTCCTAAATAATTATCCTGAGGAGTTTGTCATTGGGGACGTCTCACATGGTGTCAAGACTCGTTCTTCTACTAGAAAGGCAAATGAAGAAACTAACATTGCTTTTCTATCTCAAATGGAGCCTCAAAACTTTGAGAAAGCTCTTGATGACCCCTCTTGGGTAAAGGCAATAGAGGATGAGCTTCATGAGTTTGAAAAGAACCAAGTTTGGACATTAGTTCCAAAGCCAAGTGGAAAGAAAGTAACAGGCACTAAATGGATATTTCAGAACAAGCTTGGTGAAGATGGAAGCATTGCTAGAAATAAAGCAAGATTAGTGGCTCAAGGATATGACCAAGAAGAGAGAATATATTTTGATGAATCCTTTGCCCCTATTGCCCAAATGAAAGCCATAAGACTTCTTCTAGCTTATGCTGCTTATTGTGGTTTCAAATTATATCAAATGGATGTGAAATGTGCGTTCTTGAATGGTGTGATAGATAGAGAAGTGTATGTGGCACAACCACCTGGTTTTGAAAATAAGGAATTTCCTAACCATATTTTTAAACTATCTAAAGATCTTTATGGTTTAAGACAAGCTCCTAGAGCTTGGTATGAGAGAGTTAGCTCTTTTCTTTTGAAAAATAGTTTTCAAAGAGGCACCACAGACACTACTCTATTTATCAAGAATTCTAATGATTCTTTCATTCTAGTCTAAATCTATGTTGATGACATTATTTTTGGATCAGCCAATGAATCTCTTTGTACTGAATTTGGAAAACTCATGACAAGTGAATTTGACATGAGCATGATGGGTAAACTTAATTTTTTTCCTTGGACTTCAAATTAAGCAAACTGAAAATGGTATTTTTATTCATCAAGAGAAGTATGCCAAGGAACTAGTTAAGAAATTTGGTATGAAAAATGCCAAACCCATGGGAACTCCCATGCACCCTAATCCTAAGATTGATGATTTTTCTGCAGTTGATTATTGTGATGCAGATTTTGCTGGTGATAGAGTTGATAGAAAGAGCACATCAGGCATATGTTGTTTCATTGGAAAGTCTTTAAATGTCTGATCAAGTAAGAAGCAGTCCATATTGGCTTTATCCACTACAGATGCTAAGTTTATAGCTGCTTCTTCTTGTTGTTCTCAGGTTATGTGGTTAAAAACACAGCTTGCTAATTATAAATTAAATGTTGAAAATATTTCCTTGTTGTGTGATAATATGAGTACCATTAATGTTTCAAAGAATCCATTTTTGCACTCTAGAACTAAACATATTGAAGTGAGATTTCACTCAATAAGAGAACATGTTCAAAAAGAGGATATTAGCATTCAATTTGTTAAATAAGAAGAGCAATTAGCTGATATTTTCACTAAATCACTCACTGAAGACAGATTTTGCATGCTTAGGACTAGTCTAGGGATTTTAAGTCATGATTCATTGTTTGAAAATTGCTGATGTGTTTGTTGAAGTTTTTGTCTCATAGGCTGGGATGAGACAATTCTTGGCAAATGAAGAACCATCTCTCTGAACTTCGTTCTCTGGGCCTTATTGCACGTGCTGAATCATCTGGGCCAACCTTAAAATTCAGATTCTGGGTGGTCCAAACATGTTTCTTTAAAGTAAACCACCTCTGGTCCCAAATGAGTGTTACATCATCCATGTGTTTTATTCTCTTTTATTTTATTCCTTTTGTCATTTAGTCAAAAGTTTTCAAATTTAAAATTACTTTATGTTTTATTTTTAATAAAATCAAATCACTTTTTCTTTGTGATGTCAAGTCTTTTCAGTGTCAAGTCACAGTGATGCAGTTGCATGGGTACAAAAAACCTCCTTTATGGCAGTTACTAAACCTGTCTCCTCATAAATCATACCACTAACCCTTTGGTTCTTTCCCCCACTACCATCAGTGCATCTCTTCCTTCAAAACCATGGTTAAAATCAAAATGAGGAAGAAAGTTGTTCATCAAAAACTTTCACGAGAAAAGCTTCTCAAATTCTCTTCGAAGCCAAAACCTTCCACTCGCTCCAGAGATCAAACGTTCACACCCACGCCTTCTTCTCCTATATCTCCTCCTCGCATAGATCCCATGGCTTGCACCAAGAATCCCTCAAGGATTCCATCTTCCTCCAAGCCAACCTCAACTCTCAGCGCTCCTCACAGCGCTCCATCGAATCCAAGCACCTCGAAAGGGAAACGGCCTGCTGCAGCCGAACCAACCACTGAGCCAACTCAACCTAAGCCAAGTTCTGTTCCTACTCGTCCTCAGAGAGGTAAACCACATATCCCTCTTAAATCTATTAAAGAACCAGACATTGATCCCTTTGCACACAAATCACACTTCATGACCTCCCACTCAAACTATAACCCTCACAGATTTAGGTCTGCCATGAATAATGATTTTTATGAAGGAGTTATTCAGTACCGTACCCTGTGTCCCACTTTTCTTGCTGATTTACCCAATCTGAAAAAGAAAGGTTTTTCTTTTATTAAAAATTTGGAATTTCTGAACTGGAACCATCTTTTTAAAATTAAAAGGCCAGTTTACCTACTATTAGTCAGGGAGTTTTATGCCAATATGACTTACCATGAGGGAAGTATTCATTCTTATGTCAAAGACCGAGACATTGTGTTAAACAATAAAACTATCAGTGCTTCCTTGAAATACATTGATGTTGGGGCGTGTGGCTATGCACCGGGTAAGTGGGATGAAGGAGTTGGTATCTCTTTCAAAGATGCTCTAGCTTATGTATGTGAACACGTTTCTCTGATTGATGGCATCACACCCACTCACAAGGCCTTGGGTTATAATTGTGCTCAATTGCACCGTATAGTAAATCATATCATCCTTCCTCAGAGTGGCTCATACCAAAGGGTATCTTACACTGACACTCTTGTTTTGTAAGCTATTCTCATAAAAATAGAAATCTCTCTTGCTTATTTAATGGTAAGATATATGTTTGATTCTATTAGAAGTGAGAAAGATAAAACCCTTCCTTATGGCATGTTCTTAACTTGTATTTTTGAGTATTTTGGTGTTAACTTGTCAAATGAAGATTATGCAAATAGACACTCATATCTAAAAGAAGATGGTTAAGTGAAACAGCAGAAAAAGGGACTCACTCGTTTTGAAAAGGTAGTGCTTGATGATGATGATGATGAATCTGTTCTTGAGGATTTCCCTCCTCCTTCTACCTAGGGTACCTCAGTCTCAACTAGACAAAAATCTACTCTATTTGAGGTTGTTGAGGATGTGGTACAAGAATTTGTCTCCGAGTCAAACCACATGATTGTTATGAGCAAAGAATATAAGAAGCTAGCAAGCAAGCATGAAAACTTCCTCAGAAAATCAAGAGATAGAGTGGCTGTCTTTCTAAAGTTCATTGATAATCTCTAACAGGATGAAAATGCTGCCACTGATGCTGAAGAAGAGGATGATTCTGAGGTGACTGGTTTAGATGTCTAGAATTGTCCCACTTGCTGTTGCCTTCTGGTTACTTTTGTCTCATGAAACTGTTGTTGTTTCCTTGTTGAACTACTCTATATTTTGTTTCGGATGATTGTAAATTGTTTAAACACTGCTGCATTTATTTTCAGTTAATTAGATGTTTGGACTTTGCATTAACACTTTTGTGCAGGTTTTAAGGTACAGTTTTATCTTGGTATTAAGTTCTTTTCCACCCTTGATGACAAAAGGGGAAGTAGTAGTAGTATATAAATTTGATTTATCTTTATGAATCTGATTATTGTGCTGCTGCTGTGGTCATTTTTTGTGAATTAAATCTTATATTTGCTGCTGTCATGTAAATTCTATGTGTGAATTTCAGTTTGTGAATCGGTCTTACATGATATTCTACCATGTTTTGTTAGATTGAGCAGTTCAGGGCAAGATAGCTGTAATTACTGTTGATATGTCTTGCTTAGTGTTGGGCTGATTCTTGCTGCTAGTTGTGTAAAATCCCTTAGTCAAGTTGAATTGTGTGTTATACTTTATTGTGTTCTCTATAAGAATAATGTAAACAGGAAGGAAGAGAAGAGCACAAATCTAGGGAGAGCAACACAAAAGCAAGCAATATCATTCAAAGGGAAGTTTCTTAACTTTATTCAAATTCAATTCCTTTTGATTAATGTTTTAATTATGTTTGTCATCAAGGGGGAGATTGTTGAGTTAAGAAATTAACTAAATTAATTTGATGATGACAAATATTATTTTTAGTGGGTTAAATACCCAATTAGTTTTGATTGAATTTGATTAGTGTTGCAGGCCAAAGAAAGAATGTTGCAGCAGCCCAATAGGAAGAAAATCAAACCAGAAATAAAGTGGACTAACAAAGCACTAAAAGCCCAAAGTTGTTAAGTAAAAGAATCACGTGGGCTGAACTAGAAAAGAGCCAACCCAAGCCCGAATTGATCTCATTCAAAGTTGATCCCTCCAAAGTGCTTCCACCAAAGCCAACGTTCCTTTTTCTTTTTGGTCAGAACTCAAAGAAGAGAGAGAAAGCTTCATTCCTAAGCCATTCACCAAGGAAGAAAGAAAGTGAAGGGTTAAGCAAAAATGTTGAAGTCTAATCATCCAAATCAAACCATATCAAGCCAAGTCAGAAGCTAAAGGTGATTCACTTCCTTTTGCATACATCTTACTTTCTTTCCTCTTTCTCCAACTCTCTGGTACTTCATTTTGAGATATATGGAGAAAGTAATTTCTGAAACACACTGTTGTGAATCAAAGGCCAAGATTGTTTCTTGAGGACAAAGTAGTATCTCAAGGGTTCAGATATGGGATTGCCATTGAAAACTTTTCTTCTTTGCTGTTCTGAGGCATTCGGTCAAGAGAAAGAGATCTGTTTCAAAATTCCAAATTGGGGATTAATGGAAAAAGTGAAAGGCTAAACTGGTAGCACACAGCTCGAGGAGTTGACTTGGTAGAGAGCAACTCGAAAACTGATGCACCGCTATTTGGTGGTACATCCTATGCTGAATTTATGGGATTTTATCACCATTTTTCCACATTTATCCACTAGAATAGCATGGTTTCATGATTGTTTGCTAATTTGTGCTTAAGTGTGAAAACATGCTTTTTAGGCCCTTAATGGCTAATTTTGATTCATCTTTGATTCCATTAGATGCCTTGATGTGTTTGTTAGTGATTTCAGATTGGAAAAGCTAGGAATGGATCAAGGGAATGAAGAGAAAAGCATGCAAAGTGGAAAAATCATGGAAAATCAAGGATTGGGAGAAATTCACCCCACGCCCATGCGTGGATTGTGATATCGCATGGCAACGCGTACGCGTACATGACGCGTCACGCGTGGATAGCAAATTGCCAAGTGACGCGTACGCATGACGTGCACGTACGCGTCGGTGTTCGCACGTGACCCACTTAAAGTGAATCCGCTGGGGGCAATTTTTGGGATTCCTAGGCCCAAATCCAATTCATCTCTAATGCTATTTAACCCAAGGACTGAAGGGGAATCACAACTTTTGAACCATTTAGTTTAGTTTAGTTTACTTTTAGAGGAAAAGTTAGTTTTAGAGAGAGAAGCTCTCTCCTCTCTCTAGAATTAGGATTAGGTTAGATCTAGATTAGGATTTCTTAGATCTAGGTTAATTTCATGCTTTGATTCACTTTCCTTTTGTAATTCTTCTTCTTCTACCTTTCCTCTCTCTAGTTTAGCATTTAATTCTTGTATTTCTTTACTTTTATGTTGATGCATTTTTGTTTCTTCTATTTCTCTTTTAATGTAATTTATGATTCATTTGTTGTTGTTTAATTCCTTGCAATTGAGTAGTATAGATTTACTTTCCTTTTATGCATTCCAAGTGTTTGATAAAATGCTTGGTTGGATTGTAGAGTAGATTTTTCTCCTCTTGGTTTTGGTAGAGTAATTAGTGACTCTTGAGTTATCTAACTCCTTTGTTGATTGATAATTAGAAGTTGCTAATTAACTTGAATGCCACTAAAGCTAGTCTTTCCTCTAGGATTTGGTTAGGACTTGTGGAATCAAGTTAATCCATCCACTTGACTTTCCTCCATGGTTAGGGGTTAACTAAGTGGGAGCAATGGACAATTGTTGTCACAATTGATAAGGATAGCTAGGATAGGACTTCTAATTCTCATTCCTTGCCAAGAGCTTTTCTAGTTGTTAGTTTAATTCTTTTGCCATTTACATTTCTTGTTTCTTATTCTAAAAACCCCAAAAGATACCTCATAACCAATAACAAGAACATTTTATTGCAATTCCTAGGGAGAACGACCCGAGGTTTAAATACTTCGGTTTATAATTTTAGGGGTTTGTACTTGTGACAAACAATCTTTTGTATGAAAGGATTATTTGTTGGTTTAGAAACTATACATCAACGAGAATTTATTGTGAAATTCTATACCATCAAAAATTCGTTCATCAGTAACATGCAGAAGATACAAAAGACAATTTTTTCATTATTCTGAAGCCAATGAGAGAGAACCAAGGTTTGAAGTTCATGTTCTGAGAAGTCTTCTCTGAGAGAGTTCATCAACTTGGACAGTGCTTTCTATCAAAGGAGCATTCCACCAGAATGAGAAATGAAATCAGAGTTAAGCAAATCTGGTTCATCGCATAGCAATAGAGGCTGTTGAAGCATCAATCTCCTTCATGTGTTCACAAATTGTAATTTCATTTTCAATGTATATCTTTATGTAATTTCTTCAGTGTAAAAAGGCTGAAAGGGAGAGCTTAAGAAAAATCCAAAGAGTGAAAAAGGCTGAGTGATACACTTGAGAGAAAAGTCTAGAGTGATTTCAGATTTCTTTAGGTTGGTTTTGTGTCTTGTATCTTGTTCCAGTGAGGTACCCCTTTCTTAGTTGGGTAAGCACTAAGAGTGAAGAGTTAGGTATTAGCATAACCAAGTCAAGTTAGGTTAGAACTTGAGAGTGAAAGGATTGTGTCAATCCTGTGGAATTGGTGTATGTAATACTTTAACTATAGTGAAAATTCCACCACTGTTGTGGTGGAGACTGGATGTAGGTTGCATTGCACAAGGCAACTAAACCAGGATACATGATGGTGTTAGCTTCTCTCTTCCATTCTCTGTTCTGTTTTCTGACATTCATGAGACAAAATAAAATTGTCTCATAAATTTTTCCCTGCTGAGTTCAAACAGAATCTTAGTGTAAGTTTATAAGTTAAGCCTTATTTCATTAAACTAAAAGAAGGTCATAGATTCAACCTCCCTTCTCTAAGCCTTCTACAACCTTCACTATAGTATAATTATAGAATTTTAAAAAAATATTGATAAAATTAAAGTATTTTTTTAATTATTTAACAAAATGTTGCTAAAAAAAATGTTACCAAATTATAAAAAAAGTTCGACTTTAATTTTAACAACACTTACATAGCCATCATAAACATAGACATATTAGAATCCACCTGATATAAATAAAAACATGTAGAAAATTTTATCTTTTAACACATACAAATGTGATTGTCTATTTATCACACAAATAAATGAAAAATGATATCTTAAACTCTCTAACATAAGGTAGTAGTTTTTGTTAGGATTAAATACGACTTTAAATGAAAATCAAAATCGTTCCTAAAATTTTTTGCATTCAAAATCATCCTTAACGTTGACATCTAATTTAAAATTATTATTTTTTCTAATTTTTAGACAAAAATACTCTCATTCACAATACCTATACAAGTTGCAAAGAAGGAGGGAGGAAAAATAAAAAGGAGAAGTGGCGCCGGCAACAATAGATCATCGCAATCCTAATGCCAACTTGCTTTGCCACCACTGTCACCGAAGAAGGTCGTCAAATTCACAAAACCGTTATTATCGCCAAACACTTCACAATGCAAATCTTCGTTCTCCTTTCCGTTACTACCCTCCTACTCTTCTCCACCTTCTTAATTACTTTTTGCAAGGACTCTACACCGCTACCTCTACCACAGTTGCTACTAATGATGATGAAGATCTCAGTTTTTTCGAAGAGACTGATATGATACATCTGCCTCTCATCACAAATAGTACAATGATCACTATTCGGATCCCAACCAAATTGACTATGCTGATCTCGACGAGTTCTCTAGCTTTGACGAGATTGAATTCAATCTTACGCCTATACAAAGAACCCGAAATGAACGAAAAGGACTTCATCATTTTAAAGGATAAGAATGGTGGCAGATTGAGATTATAACAACCTGTTTTTCAATAAAATAAATTTTTTGGCTTTATATGTTTTGAATTTGTAAAATTTGCGTGACACAATTCATCTCAAATTGACAACTCAAATTCAAATTTATAGAGAAAATAATAATATAATAATAAAATATTTTAATAATTTTTTGTTCAGCAAGTACCTCAAAAATCAAAGCCTGTTTTTAGAGATCATATGATTATCGAGTTTGAAATTCAACTGATAAAAATTATTATCATATTCTCTTATCAATTTAATTGCACTAGAATACTCTAAAAAAAAAATAGAGATATGTGATCAAATAAATACTATCTTTAATAATTATCAAATTTAACTTTTTGACTTTTTCCAACTTTATTACTCTCTTTAGTTTTGTGTACCTTCTCTTTGTCTCTCCGAATTCATTTTCATCAGCATCATAAGAAAGAAAAGAGAGGAAAGACAGAAAACTTCCTTGGTTTTTGTGATTCAAACTTGGTTCATGAAGATTCAAGGCTCAAATCAAAATTTTAAATTGATTATTTCTCTCCTCCTCCTCTTTATCATCGTATAAATATTTTTAAGGTAAATTGAAGTATAATTCTTCTTTTTCTTTCTTTGAGATTCGGCCATGGTGCACCCAAAGAGGAATTTTTATTTTCTTGATTCTCTTACATAGAAAATCATGCCTAGAAGCCTCAAGGAGCAAGGAGCTATCATTTTCAAGCTCAAAAGGTAAAAAGATATCCTTCTCTATCACTATTTAGGTTCGACCATATGTGCATCAAGGGTGAATATCATGTTTGGTTTCATTTTATTCTTTAATCATGTTTTAGGTGTCTCAAAAAGTGCATAGTGACAACTTTCAAGCACTAAGGATGAGCAAATCTTTCCATTTCCTTTCATGTTCAATTCAGCTAAAGAGGCTACAGAGTGTTAAAAAATATTCTTGATTGAAATATGTAACACCCCAACCTTCGACACGTCAAGACCAATGCCAAACGTTCAGGTGTTACATGTCATATGGACCTACTTGGCTCTGTGGTGCACGGAATTTAACTTCGCACAACTGAACCAGCAAGTGTACTGGGTCGTCCAAGTAATACCCGAGGTGAGTCAGGATCGATCCTACGAGGATTGTCGGCTTGGATCAAACAATGGTTATCTTGTAAATCTTAGTTAGGCGGATAGAAAAGTTGTGTAGTTGTTTAAATGCATAAAAGTAAAATAAAGATAACGTTACTCAGTAATTGTGAATCGAATGATATATGTAGATACTTTTATCTCCACTACTTATGTACTAATGTATTAACTTCCTCTTAGAGGTTATTTTGGAGAAATAGGTTCTATAACTTTATATCTTGGGCTTATTTTTGGGTTCTCTTATATATGTTATATACTTATGTGCTCAAGCCGGTTTGTCTTCGCGAGCCGAGTCCTGAGTTTTGATATTTGTACCTTGGAGCTCTCTTTCGGTTATATCTATATTAGCTTCTCTTATCTTTCCATTTTTCATTTACGTGGCGTGAGTGTTGCGATTTTCATTTTACCATTTTCGAATTTAACCTTTCATCAAAGGCTCCTAGTTATAATTTTTTTCACTATATTATGTATATAAATTTGTTTACTTTTAGAAGTCGTAGTGCCTCGCCACCTCTGTTTTACATCCTAGGTGTAAAGCTCTGTGTGGTAGGGTGTTACATTATGATAAGAAGATGGTTAAGGCTTAAGAGATGCTTTGTTCTTCTGGATCAATACTTTCTTATTGTTTAATCCAACTGTGAATGATTTCTTCTATAGTAGGTTGTATGTGATCAACGCCGATTTGAGCGGCCGCCAATCTTCCTCTAGGATGAACACCAGGTTTAGTGCGCATCCAGTCTGAATGAGGGTGAAGCTCCTGTAGTTCATCCCCTTGGTGATCATACTCAAAAGCCACAGACAAGGTCGAATCTTCCAGATCAGAGAATGTTGCGCCTTGATTCTAGCTTTACCATAAAGACCATAATCTCCCCATACCTCGGCTAAACTGATGTCTCGAGAAGTCCCCAACGAAGTCGTGGATTAGCCGTCTAAGAGATGTATAATCAAGCTGGTGGTTCATCATTTTCTGATGAAGGACTCACTCTGAACCCATGTAGAATGAGATAACCTTGTGCCGGTTCAACGCATTCATGTTGATGAAGAACGAAGATACATCTTAGAATAGAGAATCAAACACGAAATAAAATAGAACAGTAGTACTTTATTAATCCATAAAACTTAGCAGAGCTTCTCCCCTCAACCTAGGAGGTTTAGAAACTCATACTGATTGAAAATACAATGTGTAAAACGAAATATGGCATAAAGGTCCTTGGTGCACAAAATTATGATCATCAACAATGGCGCCAAAGACTTGGTGCTCTCAAACGTGAATCACACTTCTTTGTCACAATTTCGCACAACTAACCAGCAAGTGCACTGGGTCGTCCAAGTAATAAACCTTACGTGAGTAAGGGTCGATCCCACGGAGATTGTCGGCTTGAAGCAAGCTATGGTCACCTTGTAAATCTCAGTCAGGTGGATTCAAATGGTTATAGAGTTATAATAATTAAAAGACAAATAAAACGTAAAATAAAGATAGAGATACTTATGTAATTCATTGGTGAGAATTTCAGATAAGCGTATAGAGATGCTTTTGTTCCTCCTGAACCTCTGCTTTCCTGCTGTCTTCATCCAATCCTTCATACTCCTTTCCATGGCAAGCTTTATGTTGGGCATCACCGTTGTCAATGGCTACATCCCGTCCTCTCTGTGAAAATGGTCCAATGCGCTGTCACTGCATGGCTAATCATCTGTCGGTTCTCGATCATACTGGAATAGGATTTACTATCCTTTTGCGTCTGTCACTACGCCCAGCACTCGCGAGTTTGAAGCTCGTCACAGCCATCCCTTCCCATATCCTACTCGGAATACCACAGACGAGGTTTAGACTTTCCAGATCTCGGGAATAGCCGTCCATGGGTTCTAACTTATACCACGAAGATTCTAATATCTCGGACTCGGTCCCCTGTATTAGATATCTAAGAGATATTCATTCTATCTCATCTTCATGTAGAACGAAAGTGGTTGTCAGGCACGCGTTCATAGGTGAGAATGGTGATGAGCGTTGACGTTAGGATTTTTGCCAGTAAAGAATGTCATAAAAACAGTCGCGTTGTAGATATAGTCTCTAAACCGACAAAAATCCCTTCGTGCAAACGTTTTGGTTGTCACAAGTAACAAACCCCTTTGAAATTGATAACCGAGTATTCAAACCTCGGGTCGTCTTCTCAAGGAATTGCAGGGAGGTATGTTCTTATTATTGGTTATGAAGATTGTAAATTGGGAGTTTTGGAAGTAAGGAAGCAGTATGTTGCACAAAAAGAATAAAATAAAATAGTAATAATAAAATAAACTCTTGGCAAGGTATGAAGACTGGAGGTCCTATCCCAGTTATTCTTATCAATTGTAATGAGAATTGGATATGAAGGTAAGTTAAGTGGATGAATTAATTCTTGAAGAATTCCAATTCTCAATCAACAATGAGTTTGATAACTCAAGAGTCACCAATTATTTAACCAAAGCCAAAAGGAAAGAAATTCTACTTGAATGAAAATAATTTGGATAAATCGAGAACTTTAATAAATTAAAGAAAGCAATCATAAGTTTGAAATACCTCAAGATATATTAAATAGAAAATCAAATGTAACATGAAAAAGTTCATAAATTAAATTGGACAATTAAATAAAAATAAAGAACCTGGGATTGAGAGTCACTCCTAAAACTAAGAGAAATCCTAAATCCTAATCCTAAGAGAGAGAGGAGAGAACCTCTCTCTCTAAAAACTACATCTACTCCTAAAATTGTGAATTATGAGAGCCTCCCATGAATGGATGTATTCCCCTACTTTATAGCCTCTAATCTGTGTTTTCTGGGCTGCAAATTGGGTCAAAAACAGTCCAGAATTCGCTGGTTTCGAATTCAAAACGCGCTGATTTCCGTCACTGCGACGCGGCCGCATGGATCACGCGGTCGCGTCGCCTAGTGTTAGGGAAACTATATCATATTATATATCAAATCAAAGCTCCGAACGTTAGCTTTTCAACGCAACTGGAACCGCATCGTTTGGACCTCTGTAGCTAAAGTTATAGCCGTTTGAGTGTAGAGAGGTCAGGCTGGACAGCTTAGCAATTTCTCCAACTTCTTGCATTCCTTCCACTTTTGCATACTTTCTTCCCATCCTCCAAGCCATTCCTGCCTTATAATATCCGAAAACACTTAACACACATATCAAGGCATCTAATGGTAATAAGAGAGGATTAATAATAAGCAAATATAAGATCAAAGAAGCATGTTTTCAATTAAAGCACATAATTAGGAAGAAAATATAAAACCATGCAAATAGTATGAATAAGTGGGTAAAGAGTTGGTAAAAACCACTCAATTGAGCACAAGATAAACCATGAAATAGTGGTTTATCAACCTCCCCACACTTAAACACTAGCATGTTCTCATGCTAAGCTCAAGAGAAGCTATAAAGAAATGAAGAGGAATGGTAGAATGCATGAAATGCAACCTATGAATGCAACTACATGCAAGAATGTTTTTACTTACTTGGTTAAGAGTAAATAAGTTCTTCAAGACAAATACAAACCAATTTCTAGTAATTCAAATCATACAATAAAAAGCAAGTAAACTTGTAAGAAGACAGCTCATGAAAGCAGGGAACATAGAATTAAGCACTGAACCCTTACAGGAAGTGTATATGCACTCTAATCTCTCAAGTGTATAGGGTCAATCACTCTACTCTTCTCTAGTCATGCTTCCTAAATTTTGTTCTTCTTCTAACCAATCAACATTATTCAATGTACCAATGCAAACATCATGAGGTCTTTTCAAGGTTGTAATGGGACTGAGGTAAAGGTAAGAATATATGTATGGCCAAGTGAGCTATAATATGAATCTTCAATTAACCTAAGCTCTCACCTAATATACATATACTCTATATAACTTTAAAAATCATACCTAGCTACCCATAATTCTCACTTTTGTATAATTCCCATACTCATGTACCAAATTTTCTTTAATTTTTATCACATGTGCATTGATTTTTCATTAACTGAACATTGGGGTAATTTTGTCCCCTTATTTATTTATTTATTGAGTATTTTTGGATTTTTCTCTTTTTTCTCTTTTTTTTTGTAGAGAAACAAACATAACTTATCAATGCACATGGATTTTCTATTATTTTTCTATTTTGGTTTTTCATGAGTAAGTTCCCAAATTCCTGATATTCAAATAAATTAGAAATATTATACTTTTCCTTTATTAACCCATGTTCCCACAGTTTCCCCATACTTAATTAACACACTATCTTAAGCTAACCAAAGATTCAATTGGGATATTTAATTTGTTTTCTGCTTAAGGCTAGTTATGTGGTAAAATATAGAATAAATGGGATTAAAAGGCTCAAAGTGGCTGACAAGGGTGATTTAAAGGGTAGGCTTATTTGGGATAAGTGAGCTAAAATCAAATAATGGCCTCAATCATATGCAAGCATGTAAATACACTAAATAATGGACATATAGGTTGGAACAAAATATAGATTACAATCATAGAGAAGGGAACACACAGGAATAAAATATTTATGGTTAAATAATGTAACATGTAAATAAGCTCAAAGTCTCACAGGTTGTGTGTCCTTTGGCTCAAAAACCATGTTCCAAATACAACTTTAAACAAATTTAACAAAAAAATTTTTCAATTTAAATTAGTGAAAATTTTCAAAAATAGGGTCCTAAAAAGAATTTTATTACTTTAACCAAGTAGTAACTAAATGCACAAAATCAAATAAACATGCAATCAAATATGCAGATGCAACAATGAACAAATTAACATTGGTGTTGAAATAGGAAATAACTAACCCATGGAGATCAGTATCGACCTCCCCACACTTAAAGATTGCACCGTCCTCGGTGCATGCTAATATGTGCAAGTGGATGGGGGTTGTGGTTCCTCAGTTGGGGCTCTTTTTGTTCCTTTCCTTGCTGTTGATTTGGGAATGACTTTCTCTTTTCCTTTCTTGGTGGCCATCCTGAAAAAGGAAAGAGAAAGTAAATTAAATTCAAAGAGATATATATAGCAAGGAATAGAATAGAAGAGTGGTGATGGATGCACATTAAGATATAACTGACATTAACACATGCTCGCGAGTACATGTGAAAAGCCATCAATGGAAAATAGCTAGTGCATATAAGGACAAGTGAATGCAAGGTGTTTATTGGCATGCCGGCAAAAGGGCATGAGTAGCATAGACTAAGCATTACTTGTAATAAATCACCATGTTTGTATTGACAATTATATTCAATTAATAAAATAGTAAAGGGAGTTTATGAAAAGCAAGCATTGAATAGTAGAATAACATAGAGAAGTGCATAATGCCATATGAGCTTTTTCACAAACACAGCATGCATGGTGAAGAAGGTATAGAAAGTATTACAGTGAACATGCAAGCAATCCTTTAAAGAAGATAATAATAATTGTCAAACATATAATGAGGAATAATGACTCAAATAAAATTCTAACACCAATGAAAATAATGCAATGAATGAAAGTATACAAATAAATGAAATAAAATAGAATGGAAGTGAAAGAAAATAAGAAAGGAAGAAGAAAGAAATAAGAAAAGAGAAGAAAAATAAGGATTAGGGAAGAAAAGATAAGAAAATTGGCTGATATGGATATTCTGTGCGCCGCCTGTGACGCGGACGCGTGAGTGACGCGGTCGCGTGGTGCGTGATAAGGTCAGGTGACGCGGACGCGTGGGTTACGCGATTGCGTGGCCTGTTTTGTGCGATTGGCGCGAGTGCAGCCTCGTGGTCGCGCAACTCTCTGTTCGAAACTCTTTTTGCCAAAATTCTGGGTGACGCGATCTCGTGGGGCATGCGATCGCGTGAGTGGCCATCATGGGGATATGACGCGGACGCGTGAGGCACGTGTTCGCGTGGTGAGGCTTGGGCTACCAGCACGAGTCCAGCCCAACTCCAGCTCAACTTTCTGCTATACACCCTTTTTTTACGCCGATTTCAGGTCACGCGGCCGCGTGGGTGACGCGGTCGCGTGAGAGGCCATTATTCCCATATGACGCGGTCGCGTCATTGACGCAGTCGCGTGGGGTGATTTGTGCCATTGGCACACCTCCAGCGCTGCTCCTGCAAAACTCTCTGTTCATATTAATATTGTCTCCCATCTCCTTGCGACGCGGACGCGTCGCTGATGCGGTCGCGTCGCGTGCTCGGTTTTTTTTTTTTTTTTGTAATATGAAAAATGCAAAATGCAGTGCTAATATGAATGTGATGCAAAACTCCAGGTTCAATATATCAAAATAAAATAAAATTTAAAAACAAATAAAACTAAATAAAAATGAAAAAGGACGATCATACCATGGTGGGTTGTCTCCTACCTAGCACTTTTAGTTAAAGTCCTTAAGTTGGACATTTGATGAGCTTCCTGCTATAGTGGCTTGTGCTTGTACTGATCCGGGAATCCCCACCAATGTTTGTACTTCCAATAGCCTTCGGGGTCCCAAACTAAGCATGTAAAGCCCTTAAGAAGCTTCAAATAGATTCTTAGGCTCCCGGGGTGACAAATGCCAGAACAGATTCCAGGATCCCAAACTTTACTTTTACACCCGTTTTTGTCTCGATCTGCATTTTTCCAGCCGGGTGAAAGGTGATCTGAATTCTCACTGCAGCGACCAAACAGCTTCCTAGACCCCATTCAATTGAGCTTTATACCAACCTTTGCGTTTGAACTTAAAGCTACCAACCATGATGAACCTTGCAGGACAATTCTTACCACTGGCCATCTTCCTCCTACTCTTAATGTCACAAAGAGCTCTAAGTTGACCATCCGTCTCCAGTAGCCCATATTCAAGTGGAATTAGAAAGCTAAGGGATATGAATTTTACCCACTTGAATGTTGTGAAGGATGATGGCAACTTAGGGGGAGGTATTTTTAATGAAATTGCAAGTTCCACTCCCTTGTGCTCTTCTCTGATAATTACCACCTCTTTGCAAGCTTCTTCAATTTCAACCTCTTCCTCTTGGCAGCTCTCTTCCAATTTAATCCCCTCTTCATTGCTTTCCAAGGGCATGGGAGGTTGTGCTTCTTCTTCTTGAATCTCCATCTCTTGATCAACCTCTTTCAAGTCTTTAACCGTGATATGCCTTGGAGGTTGTACACCCTCCTTAGCATCAATTTCAAACGTCTTGGAAGGGGGTTCTATGACTGGACTTTCCCATGGAGGTTCTGCATCTCCTAAGTCTTCAACCACTTCTTCTTCTTCTTGAACAATGACAGCTTCTTCTACTTGTTCTAGTATGAATTCATTCTCTATCTTGTCCACTGGGGTTTCTGGTATCTCCTTCATGCTACGCTCTTCACTAGACTGTCCACATGGAGTTGTGGCTGATCCTTGTATATTTGAGCACCTAGAAGCCCATTGAATTAATGCTTGCTCCAGTTTTTGAATGGTTGCCTGAAATTTAATTACTGTTTCCCTTAGGCGATCCTCTGCTTCTCGGGTTGCCGGACTTGGACATGCTACAAAAGAAAGTGGTGGTGGTTGGGAGTGATTGGATTGGAATTGGGGTGGTTCTATATATGGTTCATATGGCTCATAAGGTGGTTGGTATGGTGGTTGAGGGTTAGGGTCATATGGAGGTGAATGGTGGTAGTTGGCTTGTGAGTGTGGTAGTTCAAAGTTGTGTTGAGAAAAGGGTTCATAGGCATATGGTGGTGGTTGTTGATAGTCCATTGGAGGTGGTTGTTGCCATGAGGGTTGATCAAATCCTTGTGGCTCCTCCCATCTTTGATTGTTCCAACCTTGATGCCTGTTCTCATTGTAATTTCTTCTTCCTGCAACATAATTTTAACCAGACTCATAGCCAAAGGGGTGAGAGTTCATAGTAGTAAATAAAAATTAAAAATGAAAATAAAAATAAATTTAAATTAAAAGGTTATTTAAATTTTGAATTTGAAAATTAAATTTTGAAATTTTGAAATTTGAAATTTTGAAATTTGAATTTTTGAAATTTGAAATTTAAAATTTGAAAATTTTTTTAAAATTAAATTTTGAAAATGTTTAAATTTGAATTTCGAAATTTGATTTTTGAAATAAGATAAGATAAGATAAAAATTTTAAAAATAAAAATCTAAATTTTTTTTTCGAAAAAATAAAAATTTTTTTGAATTTAATGTGGAAAGAGAAAAACAATAAAATGACACCAAATTTCAAATTTTAGATCAAAACGAAGAAAACAACTAAGAACAACTTGAAGATCAAGATGAACACTAAGAACAAATTTTTGAAAAATTTTTTTAATAACTAAATAAAAACAAATAACCTCTTAATTTATGGAAAAGCAAAAATAAAAATAAAAATAAAAATAAATAAACAAGCAAAAAGCAAATATTTACAATAACCAATAATAAGGCACACGTTTGCAATTCCCTGGCAACGGCGCCATTTTGACGTTAGGATTTTTGCCAGTAAAGAATGTCATAAAAACAGTCGCATTGTAGATATAGTCTCTAAACCGACAAAAATCCCTTCGTACAAACGTTTTGGTTGTCACAAGTAACAAACCCCTTTGAAATTGATAACGAGTATTCAAACCTCGGGTCGTCTTCTCAAGGAATTGCAGGGAGGTATGTTCTTATTATTGGTTATGAAGATTGTAAATTGGGAGTTTTGGAAGTAAGAAAGCAGTATGTTGCACAAAAAGAATAAAATAAAATAGTAATAATAAAATAAACTCTTGGAAAGGTATGAAGAATGGAGGTCCTATCCCAGTTATTCTTATCAATTGTAATGAGAATTGGATTTTTCTCCCACTTTATTAACCTCTAACTATGAAGGTAAGTTAAGTGGATGAATTAATTCTTGAAGAATTCCAATTCTCAATCAACAATGAGTTTGATAACTCAAGAGTCACCAATTATTTAACCAAAGCCAAAAGGAAAGAAATTCTACTTGAATGAAAATAATTTGGATAAATCGAGAACTTTAATAAATTAAAGAAAGCAATCATAAGTCTGAAATACCTCAAGATATATTAAATAGAAAATCAAATGTAACATGGAAAAGTTCATAAATTAAATTGGACAATTAAATAAAAATAAAGAACCTGGGATTGAGAGTCACTCCTAAAACTAAGAGAAATCCTAAATCCTAATCCTAAGAGAGAGAGGAGAGAACCTCTCTCTCTAAAAACTACATCTACTCCTAAAATTGTGAATTATGAGAGCCTCCCATGAATGGATGTATTCCCCTACTTTATAGCCTCTAATCTGTGTTTTCTGGGCTGCAAATTGGGTCAAAAACAGTCCAGAATTCGCTGGTTTCGAATTCAAAACGCGCTGATTTTTGTCACTGCAACGCGGCCGCATGAATCACGCGGTCGCGTCACCTAGCGTTAGGAAAACTATATCATATTATATATCAAATCGAAGCCCCGGACGTTAGCTTTTCAACGCAACTAGAACCGCATCGTTTGGACCTCTATAGCTAAAGTTATAGCCATTTGAGTGTAGAGAGGTCAGGCTGGACAGCTTAGCAATTTCTCCAACTTCTTGCATTCCTTCCACTTTTGCATACTTTCTTCCCATCCTCCAAGCCATACCTGCCTTATAATATCTGAAAACACTTAACACACATATCAAGGCATCTAATGGTAATAAGAGAGGAATAATAATAAGCAAATATAAGATCAAAGAAGCATGTTTTCAATTAAAGCACATAATTAGGAAGGAAATATAAAACCATGCAAATAGTATGAATAAGTGGGTAAAGGGTTGGTAAAAACCACTCAATTGAGCACAAGATAAACCATGAAATAGTGGTTTATCAAGCGTCACATAATCATCACATGCATCATGTTCTTGGGTGTGAATGAATATCTTAGAATAGGAATAAGCTTGAATTGAATAGAAAAACAATAGTACCTTGAATTAATTCATGAGGAACAGCAGAGCTCCACGCCTTAATCTATGGTGTGTAGAAACTCTACCGTTGAGAATACATAAGAACAAGGTCCAGGCATGGCCGAGAGGCCAGCCCCCTAAACATGATCAAAGGATCAAAAGATAATCCAAAGATGAACAAAAGATGTAAATACAATAGTAAAAAGTCCTATTTATGCTAAACTAGTTACTAGGGTTACAGAGATAAGTAAATGATGCAGAAATCCACTTCTGGGGCCCACTTGGTGTGTGCTTGGGCTGAGAATTGAGCTTTACACGTGTAGAGGCTTCTTTTGGAGTTGAACGCCAGTTTGTAACCTGTTTCTGGCGTTTAACTCCACTTTGCAACCTGTTTCTGGCGTTTAACTCCAGAATGCAGCATGGAACTGTCGTTGATGCCAGTTTGCGTCGTCTAAACTCGGGCAAAGTATAGATTATTATATATTTCTGGAAAGACCTGGATGTCTACTTTCCAACACAATTGAGAGCGCGCCATTTGGAGTTTTGTAGCTCCAGAAAATCCACTTTGAGTGCAGGGAGGTCAAAATCCAACAGCATCTGCAGTCCTTCTTCAACCTCTGAATCTGATTTTTGCTCAAGTCCCTCAATTTCAGCCAGAAATTACCTGAAATCACAAAAAAACACACAAACTCATAGTAAAGTCCAGAAATGTGAATTTTATTTAAAAACTAATAAAAATATACTAAAAACTAGCTAAATCATACTAAAAACTATGTAAAAATATTGCCAAAAAGAGTATAAATTATCCGCTCATCACAACACCAAACTTAAATTGTTGCTTGTCCCCAAGCAACTGAAAATCAAATAGGATAAAAATAAGAGAATATACTATAAATCCCAAAATATCAATAAAACTTAGCTCCAATCAGATAAGCGGGACTAGTAGCTTTTTGCCTCTTGAATAGTTTTGGCATCTCACTTTATCCCTTGAAGTTCAGAATGATTGGCATCTATAGGAACTTAGAATTCAGATAGTGTTATTGATTCTCCTAGTTCAGTATGTTGATTCTTGAACACAGCTACTTTATGAGTCTTGGCCGTGGCCCTAAGCACTTTGTTTTCTAGTATTACCACCGGATACATAAATGCCACAGACACATAACTGGGTGAACCTTTTCAGATTGTGACTCAGCTTTGCTAAAGTCCCCAATTAGAGGTGTCCAGGGTTCTTAAGCACACTCTTTTTTTGCTTTGGACCTTGACTTTAACCGCTCAGTCTCAAGTTTTCACTTGACACCTTCACGCCACAAGCACATGGTTAGGGACAGCTTAGTTTAGCTACTTAGGCCAGGATTTTATTCCTTTAGGCCCTCCTATCCACTGATGCTCAAAGCCTTGGATCCTTTTTATTACCCTTGCCTTTTGGTTTTAAGGGCTATTGACTTTTTGCTCTTGCCTTTTGGTTTAAAGAGCTTTTGGCTTTTTCTGCTTGCTTTTTCTTTTTCTTTTTCTTTTTTTTCGCCATTTTTCTTTTCTTTTTTTTTTCACAAGCTTTTGTATTCACTGCTTTTTCTTGCTTCAAGAATCAATTTTATGATTTTTCAGATTATCAATAACATTTCTCCTTTTTCATCATTCTTTCAAGAGCCAACATATTTAACATTCATAAACCACAATATCAAAAGACATATGCACTGTTCAAGCATTCATTCAGAAAACAAAAAGTATTGTCACCACAACAAAATAATTAAACTAGTTTCAAGAATGAATTCGAAATCATGTACTTCTTGTTCTTTTGTTTTTAGAACAGTTTTCATTTAAGAGAGGTGATGGAGTCATAGGACATTCATAGCTTTAAGACATAGACACTTAAACACTAATGATCATATAGTAAAGACACAAACATAAATAAAACATAAAGCATAATAAACGAAAAACAGGAAATTAAGAACAAGGAGATTAAGGAACGGGTCCACCTTAGTGAGGGTGGCGTCTTCCTCTTCTTGAAGAACCAATGGTGCTCTTGAGCTCCTCTATGTCTCTTCCTTGTCTTTGTTGCTCCTCCCTCATAGCTCTTTGATCTTATCTAATTTCATGGAGGATGATGGAGTGCTCTTGGTGCTCCATCCTTAGTTGTCCCATGTTGGAGCTTAATTCTCCTAGGGGAGTATTGATTTGCTCCCAATAGTTTTGTGGAGGAAAGTGCATCCCTTGAGGCATCTCAGAGATTTCATGGTGAGGAATTTTCTCATGCTCTTGTTGAGGTCCATGATCTCTTGTTTGCTCCATCCTTTTCTTAGTGATGGGCTTGTCCTCTTCAACGAGGGTGTCTTCCTCTATGTCAATTCCAGCCGAATTACAGAGGTGGCAAATGAGGTGAGGAAAAGCTAACCTTGCCAAAGTAGAGGACTTGTCAGCCACCTTGTAGAGTTCTTGAGGTATAATCTCATAAACTTCTACTTTCTCCCTAATCATGATACTATAGATCATGATGGCCCAGTCTATAGTAACTTCAAACCGGTTGCTAGTAGGAATGATTGAGCGTTGAATAAACTCCAACCATCCTCTAGCTACAGGCTTAAGGTCCAGTCTTCTCAATTGAACCGGCTTGCCTCTTGAGTCAACTTTCCATTGAGCTCATTCTACACATATGTCCATGAGGACTTGGTCCAACCTTTGATCAAAATTGACCATTCTAGTGTAGGGGCGTGCGTTCTCTTCCATCATTGACAAGTTGAATGCCAGCCTTACATTTTCCGGACTGAAATCTAAGTATTTCTCCTGAACCATGGTAAGCCAATGCTTTGGATTTGAGTTCACACTTTGATCATGGTTCCTAGTGATCCACGCATTTGTATAGAACTCTTGAACCATTAAGATCTCGACTTGTTGAATGGGGTTAGTGAGAACTTCCCAACCTCTTCTTCGGATCTCATGTCGGATCTCTGGATACTCATTCTTTTTGAGCTTGAAAGGAACCTCAGGGATCACTTTTTTCTTGGCCACAACTTCATAGAAGTGGTCTTGATGGACCTTTGAGATGAATCTCTCCATCTCCCATGAGTCAGAGGTGGAAGCAATTGCCTTCCCTTTCCTCTTTCTTGAGGATTCTCTGGCCTTAGGTGCCATTAATGGTTATGAAAAAACAAAAAGCAATGCTTTTACCACACCAAACTTAAAATGTCGTCCCCGAGCAAAAGAAGAAAGAAAGAAGAAGAAGAAGAGAAATGGAGGAGAGGGAGAGAAATGTGGTTTCGGCCAAGGGGAAGAAGAGAGGGTTGTGTTGTGTGAAAATGAAGAAGGAATGAGGGGTTTATATAGGGGTGGGGGGAGGGTTAGGATTCGGCCATTAGGGTTGGGTTTGGGAGGGAAAATAGTTTGAATTTGAAGGTAGGTGGGGTTTATGGGGAAGAGGGGATGGATGTGAGTGGTGAAGAGATGATGGGAAAGAGTGAGTGAGGTGATTGGTGAAGGGTATTTAGGGAAGATAGTTATGAAAAAGTGTGAAGAGGAGAGAAGAAGGTAGGTGGGGATCCTGTGGGGTCCACAGATTCAGTGGGCCAAGGACTTAACATCCCTGCTCCAATTAGGCGTGTAAAATTCCCTTGCTGTGCAATTCTGGCGTTTAACGCCAGACTGCTGCTTGTTTCTAGCGTTAAACGCCCAAATGTAGCCTATTTCTGGCGTTTAACGCCAGGTAGATGCTTGTTTCTGGCGTTAAATGCCAGCTTGGTACTTGTTTCTGGCGTTAAACGCCAGACAGATGCTTATTTCTGGCGTTTAAACGCCAGAATGCTCCTCCTCCAGGGTGTGATGTTTTTAATGCTGTTTTTCATTCTATTTTTGATTTTTTAGTAGTTTTTTTTACTCCACATGATCATCAACCTAAAAGAATAAAATAAAATAATAATAGAATAAAATAGATATGATTAAATAACATTAGGTTGCCTCCCAATAAGCGCTTCTTTAATGTCAATAGCTTGACAGTGAGCTCTCATGGAGCCTCACAGATGTTCAGAGCATTGTTGGGACCTCCCAACACCAAACTTAGAGTTTGAATGTGGGGGTTCAACACCAAACTTAGAGTTTGACTGTGGGGGCTTTGGTTGACTCTGCAGTGAGAGAAGCTTTTCATGCTTCCACTCCATGGTTACAGAAGGAGATCCTTGAGTTTTAAACACAAGGTTGTCCTCATTCAGTTGAAGGACCAACTCTCCTCTGTCCACATCAATCACAGCTCTTGCTGTGGCTAGGAAGGGTCTTCCAAGGATGATAGATTCATCCTCTTCCTTCCCAGTGTCTAGGATTATGAAATCAGCAGGGATGTAAAGGCCTTCAACCTTTACTAGCACGTCCTCTACTAGTCCATAAGCCTGTTTTCTTGAGTTGTCTGCCATCTCTAATGAGATTCTGGCAGCTTGCACCTCAAAGATCCCAAGTTTCTCCATTACAGAGAGTGGCATTAAGTTTATTCCTTATCCCAGGTTACATAGAGCCTTCTCAAAGGTCATGGTGCCTATGTTACAAGGAATTAGGAATTTACCAGGATCCTGTTTCTTTTGAGGCAATTTCTGCCTATCCAATACATTTAGTTCATTGGTGAGCAAGGGAGGTTCATCTTCCCAAGTCTCATTACCAAATAATTTGGCATTCAACTTCATGATTGCACCAAGATACTTAGCAACTTGCTCTTCAGTGACGTCTTCATTCTTTTCAGAAGAAGAATACTCATCAGAGCTCATGAAGGGCAGAAGGAGGTTCAATGGAATCTCTATGGTCTCTAGATGAGCCTCAGATTCCTTTGGTTCCTCAAAGGGAGACTTCTTATTGGTCACTGAACGTCCCAGAAGGTCTTCCTCACTAGGATTCACGTCCTCTCCCTCCCTTGTAGGTTCGGCCATGATGGTTAAATCAATGGCCTTGCACTCTCTTTTTGGATTCTCTTCTGTATTGCTTGGGAGAGTACTAGGAGGGGTTTCAGTGACTCTTTTACTTAGCTGGCCCACTTGTGTCTCCAAATTTCTAATGGAGGACCTTGTTTCATTCATAAAACTCATAGTGGCCTTAGATAGATCAGAGACTATATTTGCTAAGCTAGATGGACTCTACTGAGAATTCTCTGTCTGTTGCTGAGTGGATGATGGAAAAGGCTTGCTATTGCTAAACCTATTTCTTCCACCATTGTTAAAGCCTTGTTAAGACTTTTGTTGATCCTTCCATGAGAAATTTGGATGATTTCTCCATGAGGGATTATAGGTGTTTCCATAGGGTTCACCCATGTAATTCACCTCTGCTATTGCAGGGTTCTCAGGATCATAAGCTTCTTCTACAGAAGATGCCTCTTGAGTACTGTTGGATGCAGCTTGCATTCCATTCAGACTTTGAGAAATCATATTGACTTGCTGAGTCAATATTTTGTTCTGAGCCAATATGGCATTCAGAGTATCAATTTCAAGAACTCCCTTCCTCTGAGGCGTCCCATTATTCACAGGATTCCTTTCAGAAGTGTACATGAACTGGTTATTTGTAACCATGTCAATGAGTTCCTGAGCTTCTGCAGGTGTTTTCTTTAGTTGAATGGATCCACCTGCAGAATGGTCCAATGACATCTTTGATAATTCAGATAAACCATCGTAGAATATATCCAGGATGGTCCATTCTAAAAGCATGTCAGAAGAACACTTTTTGGTCAGTTCCTTGTATCTCTCCCAAGCTTCATAGAGGGATTTACCTTCTTTCTGTTTGAAGGTTTGAACATCCACTCTAAGCTTGCTAAGTTTTTGAGGAGGAAAGAACTTGGCTAAGAAAGCTGTGACCAGCTTATTCCAAGAGTTCAGGCTATCCTTAGGTTGAGAGTCCAACCATATTCTAGCTCTATCTCTTACAGCAAATAGGAAAAGCATAAGCCTGTAGACCTCGGGATCAACCCCATTGGTCTTAACAGTATCACAGATCTGTAAGAATTCAGTTAAGAACTGAAAAGGATCTTCTGATGGAAGTCCATGAAACTTGCAGTTCTGTTGCATCAGATAAACTAATTGAGGCTTTAGCTCAAAATAGTTTGCTCCAATGGCAGGGATTGAGATGCTTCTTCCATGTAAGTTAGAATTTGGTGCAGTAAAGTCACCAAGCATCTTCCTTGCATTGTTATTATTTTCGGCCATGTCTCATTCTTTTTCGAAAATTTCTGTCAGATTTTCTCCAGAGAGTTGTGCTTTAGCTTCCCTTAGCTTCCTCTTCAGAGTCATTTCAGGTTCAGGATCAGCTTCAACAACAATGTTCTTATCCTTGTTCCTGCTCATATGAAAAAGAAGAAAACAGAAAAGAAAATATGGAATCCTCTATGTCACAGTATAGAGATTCCTTTATGTGAGTAGAAGAAGAAAAGAATAAAAGAAGAGAAATTCGAACACCAGGAGGAAGAAAGGGTTCGAATTTTTAGATGAAGAGAAGTGTTAGTAAATAAATAAAATAATTAGAAAGAGATGAGGGGGAGAAAATTTCGAAAATTAAATAAATTAAAATAAAAGTATTTTTGTTTTTAATTTGAAATTAAAGTTAAAATTCGAAAACTTAAAAAGAAAAATAAAATTAAATCAAACTAAAATTTAAAAGAAATATTTAATTGGAAAGAAATTTTGAAAAAGAGGAAGGTAATTTTCGAAAATTAGAGAGAATTAGTTAGGTAGTTTTGAAAAAGATATGATTGAAATAGTAAACTTTTAAAATCAAACAAAAAGTTAAGTAGTTAATTGAAAAAGATTTGAAAATCAATTTTTGAAAAGATAAGGAGTTAGAAAAGAAGTTAGAAAAGATTTTGAAATTGATTTTGAAAAAGATGTGATTGAAACTTATTTTGAAAAATATTTGAAAAAGAAATTTAAAAAGATTTGATTTTGAAAATTAAAGTTGATTACTTGACTAACAAGAAACTTAAAAGATAAGATTTTAAAATTTAAAGATTGAACCTTTCTTAATAGGCAAGTAACAAACTTAAAATTTTTGAATCAATCACATTAATTGTTAGTAAAGATTTTGAAATTATGAAACAAAATAAGAAAAAGATTCTTGAAAATCAATTTGAAATTTTCGAAAATTATGAAAGAAAAACAAAAAAGATTTGATTTTTGAAAAAGATAAGGTTTTTAAATTGAAAATTTGACTTGACTCATAAGAAACAACTAAATTTTAAAAAGATTTGAAAAAGTCAACTCAAATTTTCGAAATTTATGAGTGAAATAAGGGAAAGATATTTTTTTGATTTTTAAATTTTTAATGATGAAAGAGAAAAACACAAAATTGAAACAAATCATGAAAATTATGAATCAAAACACCTAATGCATGCAAGAACACTTTGAATGTCAAGATGAACACCAAGAACACTTTGAAGATCAAGATGAACATCAAGACTTATTTTTGAAAATTTTTAAGAAAAGAAAAACATGCAAGACACCAAACTTAGAAATTTTCAAACTTTAGATACTAACAAATTGAAAATGCATATGAAAAACAAGAAAAGACACAAAACAAGAAAAATTGAAGATCAAACAAGAAGACTTGTCAAGAACAACTTGAAGATCATGAAGAATGCAATGCATGAATTTTTCGAAAAATTTTAAGAAAAATTAAAAAGATGCAATTGATACCAAACTTACAAATTGACACTAGACTCAAACAAGAAACATAAATTTTTTTTGTTTTTATGATTTTATAAGAATTTTTTTTGGTTTTTTTTTTTTCGAAAATTATTTTGGGAAAACGAAAAAGAAGAAATTTTTTTGTATTATTTTCAAAAATAAGAAATAAAAAGCTTAAAAATAAAACAAAATTACCTAATCTGAGCAACAAGATGAACCGTCAGTTGTCCAAACTCGAACAATCCCCGGCAACGGCGCCAAAAACATGGTGCACGAAATTGTGATCATCAACAATGGCGCCAAAGACTTGGTGCTCTCAAACGTGAATCACACTTCTTTGTCACAACTTCGCACAATTAACCAGCAAGTGCACTGGGTCATCCAAGTAATAAACCTTACGTGAGTAAGGGTCGATCCCACGGAGATTGTCGGCTTGAAGCAAGTTATGGTCACCTTGTAAATCTCAGTCAGGCGGATTCAAATGGTTATAGAGTTATAATAATTAAAAGACAAATAAAACGTAAAATAAAGATAGAGATACTTATGTAATTCATTGGTGAGAATTTCCGATAAGCGTATAGAGATGCTTTTGTTCCTCCTGAACCTCTGCTTTCCTGCTGTCTTCATCCAATCCTTCATACTCCTTTCCATGGTAAGCTTTATGTTGGGCATCACCGTTGTCAATGGCTACATCCCGTCCTCTCTGTGAAAATGGTCCAATGCGCTGTCACTGCATGGCTAATCATCTGTCGGTTCTCGATCATACTGGAATAGGATTTACTATCCTTTTGCGTCTGTCACTACGCCCAGCACTCGCGAGTTTGAAGCTTGTCACAGCCATCCCTTCCCATATCCTACTCGGAATACCACAGACAAGGTTTAGACCTTCCAGATCTCGGGAATGGCCGTCCATGGGTTCTAACTTATACCACGAAGATTCTAATATCTTGGACTCGGTCCTCTGTATTAGATATCTAAGAGATATTCATTCTATCTCATCTTCATGTAGAACGAAAGTGGTTGTCAGGCACGCGTTCATAGGTGAGAATGGTGATGAGCGTCACATAATCATCACATTCATCATGTTCTTGGGTGCGAATGAATATCTTTGAATAGGAATAAGCTTGAATTGAATAGAAAAACAATAGTACTTTGCATTAATTCATGAGGAACAGCAGAGCTCCATACCTTAATCTATGGTGTGTAGAAACTCTACTGTTGAAAATACATAAGAACAAGGTCCAGGCATGGCCGAGAGGCCAGCCCCCTAAGCATGATCAAAGGATCAAAAGATAATCCAAAGATGAACAAAAGATGTAAATACAATAGTAAAAAGTCCTATTTATGCTAAACTAGTTACTAGGGTTACAGAGATAAGTAAATGATGCAGAAATCCACTTCTGGGGTCCACTTGGTGTGTGCTTGGGCTGAGCATTGAGCTTTACACGTGTAGAGGCTTCTTTTGGAGTTGAATGCCAGTTTGTAACCTGTTTCTGGCGTTTAACTCCACTTTGCAACCTGTTTCTGGCGTTTAACTCCAGAATGCAGCATGGAACTGGCGTTAAACGCCAGTTTGCGTTATCTAAACTCGGGAAAAGTATGGACTATTATATATTGATGGAAAGCTCTGAATGTCTACTTTCCAACGCAATTGAGAGCGCGCCATTTGGAGTTCTGTAGCTCCAGAAAATCCACTTTGAGTGCAGGGAGGTCAGAATCCAACAGCATCTGCAGTCCTTCTTCAACCTCTGAATCTGATTTTTGCTCAAGTCCCTCAATTTCAGCCAGAAATTACCTGAAATCACAAAAAAGCATACAATCTCATAGTAAAGTCCAGAAATGTGAATTTTATTTAAAAACTAATAAAAATATACTAAAAATTAGCTAAATCATACTAAAAATTATGTAAAAATAATGCCAAAAAGCGTATAAATTTTCCGCTCATCAGTCCTGAACAAGGGTGATCCTTGTTCTATATATACTAAACTAATGACTAAGGATTACATAAGAAGGGTAAAACAGTCTTGTAGTGCTAAAATTCACTTTTGGGGCCCACTTGGTGAGTGTTTGGACTGAGCTTGATTGAGATCCACGTGTTAGGAGGCTTCTAGGGTATTGAATGCTGGCTAGGGAGTACTTTATAGGCGTTGGATGCTGGTCTCTTCTCCTTTGGGTGCTGGATGCCAGAATAGGGCAGGAGGCTGGCGTTGAACGCCAGTTTTGGGCCTTCAATTCTGAAGCAAAGTATAAACTATTATATATTTCTGGAAAGCTCTGAATGTTAGCTTTCCATAGCCGTTGAGAACGCTCCATTTGGACTTCTATAAAGCTCTTTTGAGTGCAAGGAGGTCAGATCCAGACAACATCTGCAGTGCTTTCTCTGCCTCTGAATCATACTTTTGCTCCAGCTCCTCAATTTCAGCCAGAAAATACCTGAAATTACATAAAAATACACAAACTCAAAGTAGAATCCAAAAATGTGGATTTTGCACTAAAACTTATGAAAACTTAATAAAACTTAAATAAAACATACTAAAAACTATATGAAAATGATGGCAAAAAGCATATAAAATATCCGCTCAGAACTCTGGACTCGGATTTCATAAACAAATGTTAATATAAGCCTTTATAAGTTTAGCGTGATTAGATTATTTCTCGTGAAATATCTTTTAGCTACTCACAAGGTTAACACTTTAAGCTACGTCATAGGTAAATACATGATAACAGAAAATAAGCAAATTTACATATATACAAATGTACACTAGAGCTAAGTTTGGAGATACATGTCATCTATAAAAAAACTTAGAACTAAACCAAGTTATATAAACATATAAAAAAGAGGAAGTCAGTCCCAACCCTCACACGGGTTTTCTAAACTGGAACCAAACTACTAAGAGGTCCTACCCCTCTAAAAGTACTACAAAAGTGAGGGGAAAGTAATACTATTGATCATCGAAAGGAGTAAAAAGTCAACTAGGTCAATCTCCGGAATGGTCTTCAGCTAGAGTGAATACGTATGACATGCCGAAGTCGAAATGTGGGCAATGTACTGAAACCCGAAACTCAACGGACTCCTCTGCCAAACCCATCTGGGGAGGGGGAGAAAGAAAGAGGAGAAGGGTGAGAATCCAGAGTTCTCAGCAAGGTAAAAGGGGAGCCTAAGGTCTTTGTCTCTAAGTTGTCATGAAACTGATAAAGAACAAACATAGAAACACAGGGCACAATCATACACACAAAAAGTAAATAGTATAGACAAATAGGAAATGGCAATAAATAATTCACAAGAAGTTCACTGGTGCACGAAATTGTGATCATCAACAATGGCACCAAAGACTTGGAGCTCTCAAACGTGAATCACACTTTGTCACAATTCCGCACAACTAACCAGCAAGTGCACTGGGTCGTCCAAGTAATACCTTACATGAGTAAGGGTCGATCCCACGGAGACTGTCGGCTTGAAGCAAGCTATAGTCATCTTGTAAATCTCAGTCAGGCAGATTCAAATGGTTATGGAGAATTGATAATTAGAATATGGATAAAATATAAAATAAAGATAGAGATACTTATGTAATTCCTTGGTAGGAATTTCAGATAAGCGTATGAAGATGCTTTGTTCCTCCTAAACTTCTGCTTTCCTATTGCCTTCATCCAATCATTCATACTCCCTTCCATGGCAAGCTTTATGTTGGGCATCACTGTTGTCAATGGCTACTTCCCGTCCTCTCAGTGAAAATGTTCCAAATGCGCTGTCACCGCACGGCTAATCATCTGTCGGTTCTCGATGATGTTGGAATAGGATCCATTGATCCTTTTGCATCTGTCACACGCCCAACAATCGCGAGTTTGAAGCTCGTCACAGTCATCCCTTCCCAGATCCTACTCGGAATACCACAAACAAGGTTTAGACTTTTCGGACCTCAAGAATGACCGCCAATAATTCTAGCCTATACCACGAAGGTTCCAATCTTAGATTAGAAACCCAAGAGATACGCATTCAAGCCATTGCTAGTAGAACAGAGGTGGTTGTCAGGCACATGTTCATAGGTGAGAATGATGATGAGTGTCACGGATCATCACATTCATCAAGTTGAAGAACGAATGAATATCTTAGAGAAGAAGTAGGCGTGAATTGAATAGAAAAACAATAGTAATTATATTAATTCATGAAGAATAGCAGAGCTCCACACCTTAATCTATGGTGTGTAGAAACTCCACCGTTGAAAATACATAAGAACAAGGTCTAGGCATGACCAAATGGCCAGCCTCCATGATCTAAGAACTAAACGTCCAGAGATCAAAAGGTATCCAAAAGTCTAAAAATACAATAGCAAAAGGTCCTATTTATAGATAACTAGTAGCCTAGGGTTACAGAAATAAGTAATTAATGCAGAAATCTTCTTTCGGGCCCACTTGGTGTGTGCTTGGGCTGAGCATTGAAGCTTCCATGTGTAGAGACTTTTCTTGGAGTTAAACGCCAGCTTTTGTGCCAGTTTGGGCGTTTAACTCCAGCTTTTATGCTAGTTCTGGCGTTTTGACGCCAGAATTTCTATACTGACTTTGAACGCCGGTTTGAGCCATCAAATCTTGGGAAAAGTATGAACTATTATATATTGTTGGAAAGCCCAGGATGTCTACTTTCCAACGCAATTAAGAGCGCGCCAATTGGGCTTCTGTAGCTCCAGAAAAGCCACTTTGAGTGCAGAGAGGTCAGAATCCAACAGCATCTGCAGTTTTTTTTCAGCCTCTGAATCAGATTTTTGCTCAGGTCCCTCAATTTCAGCCAGAAAATACCTGAAATCACAGAAAAATACACAAACTCATATTAAAGTCTGAAAAAATGAATTTTAAATAAAAACTAATAAAAATATAATAAAAACTAACTAAAATATACTAAAAACATACTAAAAACAATGCCAAAAAGCGTATAAATTATCCGCTCATCATTCACACGCGCAAACAAGATGATGCATGCATGTTCTTAGCGCAGGCCATGAGCTCATGCGTCGGTTGTCTACCCGCAACCCGACGTTACTCGGAGTGAACCCCGAATATGGTCCCTTTACGGTGTCAGTTAGACACCCTGCCATCACGGTTACCCGTGTCAATTAGGCCTCATCACAATAACATTTTAATGTGCATCACAGTAAAGAATAGTGCTATCAGTGAAGTGAGCATTACTGCATTACTGCATTAGAAATCTCAAGCTATCCGCTAGGCGGACACTTTCACATTAGCAGTTTGGCACAAGACCCATTTAACATACACTTTTCATAATTTACTATTCATTTTGATTATCTCTTTCATACATGTTTTCTCATTTCATTTCTCTCTATTATGCCTCCACATCACCAATACTATAAAACATACCTCCGCATCACCGCCTAGCTATACATACCTCCGCACCACCGCCTAATTATACATACTTATGCATCACCATTGACCTTAAAACTTCCTTAGTTGTCCTAATACTAATATTTTAGAACCTAAATCTTGGTATTGAGTTAATTTGATCATAGTTTAAACTGGTGCTATTGCTTAAAAAGGATGTTGTTATTGCTTTTGAGAAAATGCAGCAACGAACGGCAGGGGCAGTAAATTTGTTAAATTCACTAAAAATCAATTCTCACCCATTGTCTTTCAAAATTCATGTCCTTAAACAAGACTCTTCCAGCTTTCTAGAAAACTAAATTTCAGATTAATACCATGTCACATGAAAAAGTTATGAGCTCAGGAACACAGCCATGATTTTCAGAGTTCTATTTTCAAAATCCAGCGAGCTACCCTCACTTTTTGCAATGTAACTAATTTGTTAAAAATACTTTTGACACGAAATTTAAACGGAAGATTTTAGACTCACAAAGCTTAAAAATGCCGTTGGTTTCAGCTCAAAAACTCATCAGAATTGAAAATTAGGTGGGTTAGAAGTTGGTGCTTCTGCAGTAGAGAAGCAGGATTTTCTGCAGAAACCATCAATTTTTAAAAATTCATTTCTCCCAAACTACTCATCAATAAAAACTAAATTTTTTATGAGACGCTAAAATCATGTTAAAGTTTCATGGGAAAATGGTTTCATTCAAAAATAAAACCTAGTTGGTTTCCAGAAATGGTTATATTCTACTGCCAATTATGTAGAAATCCTGTCTAGACTTTTTCAGCAACCTTACGTACCATATTTCATACTTAAACCTATAACCCTTCCAAAAATCACACTTATAACCTTTCTTTAGTTGTTCAGAGATGCTTTCATAGCCAACACAGTTCAAAAAAACAAATTCAATAAATTTCACAATTTCAAGTACCTAAACAAAGTCAAGCTTTCACCTTTCAGCATTATACCAAACATAACAATTCATATACCCTATCCATCATTCAAACACATACTAAAATCATATTTATCATTAGTCAAGAATATAATACTTCATCAATTCTCATCACAGGCACAGCCACAAAATAACAATCTAATTATCTTAACCTTCTCTTGGTGATGTCGAAAATTGATATGCTTTGCTCCTAAGCTCACTTTCTCAGCTACAACACCTAATGCATCATAGTTTAATTTCATTCATTATTATAATTAGGGCCTTGGGGCTGAACCCTAACCACCAGAAAAGAGGAGATGCAACTCTCACCTTCTCTGATCGAATGGCTCAGTGGAATAGAGAGACTAGAGGAACTTTCCTTGAGCTTCACAAACTAGAAGAAAGAGCAAGGCTGAATTGTTCAATAATGGTGAAACCGAATTAGATAGAAGAAAGGGGGAGCCGAGACTAGCTTACCCAGTAAAGAATTTCAATGCTACAAGGGTTGATGGAGGAAGAGGAGGGCTACATTCTTCAAGCTCCTATTGAAATTGAAGGGAAGAGGAAAATGGCAAGCTAACTGTGTTTGCTGGGTCACTTCAGTCTTCACTCTTTCTCTCTTCCTTTTTGCAGATTATGTGTGAACAAATGAATAAATGGAGTGAGAATAATGAAGTGAAGAACAGGTGTAAGCTTGCATGTGTGTTTAGTGGCTGATGTTGGTGAATAAGGCAACACATGTACTTGAGTTTATTAACTAAGCATCCACTAGGTTAGTTAACCATAAGATGAAATCATGGTTTGAGAAGGGGGGAAAGAGGTGTTGTCTTTGGAAATAATGGAAAAGAAAGGAGTGACATTGTTGCTTCTAATCATGGTTAAATTATAATTGGCTTAGGTGAAGTAATGGTTTAGTTGATCTTAGGTTTTTTTCATAAGAATGACTAAAGCATTAATTTGATTTATCCTATGGCAAGAGTATTTTGGGTTAAGAATAGAAATTGTGATCATGTACCAATTGTTGATTGATGATGCATCTAGGATTATTCCTTAGCTAATTTATTATTTAGTGAAATTAATAAATTAATAAAATAAAAAAAATTTGATTATAGCGATGATTAATTAATTATCCAAAACTTATCGTTCCAGAAAAGCTAAAAGGTTTTAGCACCACAGATTATAATTTTAACTTACTACCTATGCTGCATATATACTTAAACCTATGCGTGTTGGCAAACGTCATGAGGAATGAGAAATCTCAGGCCTCATGGGGTAGGGTGGTTACATTCTACCCCCTTAAAAAAAATTTTGCCCTCAAAATTTCGTTACCTCGAGGGAAGAGATCGATTTCGGTAGTTTTTCCTGCATCTACGACTAACACCCTCCTTGGGTGTTGTTGTCCAGGAAAAACAAGTTCGGCCCTTCGTCGTGTATTCTTTGGTTATGTGTCCAGGCTTACCGCAGTTATAGCAAATCCCAGACTTCAGCAGGCAGGGTTTGCCCCATGATTCTTTTCACACACAGCGGATATCAGTTTTGGTTGGGTCGATTACGGTTGTTTACCCAAATTTGACTGTTGAGTTACTTTGAAGTTTCTTCTTTGAGGGGTGAGGTTACGATGGAAGTCCCTTGATGAAAGGTTCTTTTGATTAGTTTATGCTGCCACTAGCTTCCTGATGCATTCCTCTGTCAGTTGGCTCTTGTTAACTAATTCTGCAAAATTCTGGATTCCTATTGGGCCCACATGAGCTAACAGTTCTTTCCTAAGTCCTCCTTCAAACTTAATACACTTCCATTTCTCAAATGCAGCTGGTGCCCTCTGACAAACATTTGAGAACCGGTATAACTCTTCAAACTTGCGAGTATACTCAGTAACTTTCATGTTCCCTTGTCTCAGAGGAAGCAACTCTCATTCCTTAGCGGCACGAAAACACTAAGGGAAATACTATTTATAAAATTCAGCTGAAAATTTCTCCCAAGTGATGTTAATAGCTTCCCTTTCTAGTAGTTAAAGTACTCTCTGCCAGCAATGTTGTGCATCATTTCTCAGCATGTAAGTAGTAAATTCCACTCGCTATCCTTCAGGGACTTGTTGTGCTCGCATTGACCGTCCTATCTCTTTAAAACAGTCATTAGCTCACGAAGCACTAGTGTTTCCATGAATTGTGGTGGATTTATCTTCAAGAAAGAGGCTAAAGTCATTGGCTCATGGTTATTTTCAGCTCCGTTATGGCGATTAAGACGTTCAGCTACTCGGTTGGTAGCATCTATTGAGTCACGTATAGCAGCGGCCATGGCGTTTACAGATTCGAGAATAGCCACTGCATCGAGGATAGTTCCCTCGCTTGTTCCCTCCACTCGAGAGCGTCGTCGCCTATTCGCAGCCATTTGAGTCCTATTAATACCTAACAATCAATATTAAGGTGATCAATCTTAATATATCAAAATTAAGTATTAATATTACTACAATAGATGTTCATAGACCCTCATGCAGAATATATTACAAAATATCCTAACTGCATGGTATAAAATGATTTAGAGTATGCAAGGAAGTATAGACAGTCCATCCCAAGGCTCAAAGGACGAACTACTCTGATACCAACTTGTAACCCCCAACCTTTGACACGTCATGACCAATGCCAAACATTCAGGTGTTACATGTCGTATGGACCTACTTGGCTCTAGACTCGAATTTCATAAATGTTAATATAAGCCTTCATCAGTTTAGCGTGATTAAATTATTTCTCCTGAAATATCGTTAAGCTACTCGATAGGTTAACACTTTAAGCTACGTCATTGGTAAATACATGATGACATAACATAAGCATATTTACATATATACAAATGTACACGGGAGCTAAGTTTGGAGATACATGTCATCTATCAGAAAACTTAGAACTACACCAAGTTATATATACATATACAAAAGAGGAAGTGAGTCCCAACCCTCACACGGGTTTCCTAAACTGGAACCCTACTACTGAAAGGTCTTACCCCTCTAAAAGTACTACAGAAGTAAGGAAAAAGTAATACTATTGATCATCAAAAGGAGTAAAAAGTTAGCTAGGTCAATCACCCGAATGGTCTTAAGTTAGAGTGAATACATACGACATACCGAGGTCAAAATGTGGGCGATGTATCAAAACCTGAAACTCAACAGACTCCTTTGCTGAACCCATCTGGGGAGTGGGAGAAAGAAAGAGAGGAAGGGTGAGAACTTAGAGTTCTCAGCAAGGTAAAAGGGGAGTCTAAGGTCTTTGTCTCTAAGTTGTCGTGAAACAGAAAAAGAACAAACACAGAAACACAGGGCACAAACATACATACAAAAAGTAAATAGTATAGACAAATAGGAATTGGCAATAAATAATTCACAAGAAGGTCATATGCACAAACAAAATTATGCATGCCTGTTCCTAGCGCAGGCCATGAACTCATGCGTCGGTTGTCTACCCGTAACCTGACGTTACTCGGAGTGAACCCCGAATATGGTCCCTTTACTGTGTCAGTTAGATACCTTGGAATCTTGGTTACCTATGTTAGTTAGGCCTCATCATAAGAACATTTTAATGTGCATCACATTAAGGAACAGTGCTATCAGTTTGGCGAACATTCCCGCATTAACAATCTTAAGCTATCCATTAGGGAGGCACTTTCGCATTAGCAGTTTGACACAAGGCCCATTTAACATACACTTTTCATAATTTACTATTCGTTTTGATTATCTCTTTTATACATGTTTTCTCATTTCATTTCTCTCTATTATGCCTCCACATCACCAACACTATAAAACATACCTCCGCATCACTGCCCAGTTATACATACCTCCGCACCACCGCCTAATTATACATACATCCGCATCATCCGTTGACTTTAAAACTTTCTTCGTTATCCTAATATGACTATTTTAGATCCTAAAGCTTGGTATTGAGGTAATTTGGTCATAGTTTAAATTGGTGCTATTGCTTAAAAAGGATGATGTTATTGTTTTTGAGAAAATGCAGCAAGGAACGACAGGGGCAGTAGATTTGTTAAATTCACTAAAAATCCAATTCTCACCCATTATCTTTCAAAATTCATGTCCTTAAACAAGACTCTTCTGGATTTCCAGAAAACTAAAGTTTAGATTAATACCATGTTATATGAAAAAGTTATGAGCTTAGGAATATAGCCCTGCTTTTCAGAATTCTGTTTTCAAAATCCAGCGAGCTACCTTCACTCTTTGCAACATAACTAATTGGTTAAAAAATGTTTTGACACGAAATTTTAACTATCGATTTTGGGATCATAAAGATTAAAAATGCCATTAATTTCAGCTCAAAACTCATCAGAATTATAAATTAGGTGGGTTAGAATTTGGTGCTTCTGCAGTAGAGAAATAGAATTTTCTGCAGAAATCATTAATCTTTAAAAATTCATTTCTCTCAAACTACTCATCAATAAAATCTGAATTTTTTATGAGGTGCTCAAAACATATTAACGTTTAATGAAAAAATGGTTTCATTCAAAAATAGGACCTAGTATGCCCCCAGAAACGGTTCTATTCTACTACCAAATTATGTAGAAATCCTGCCTAGACTTTTTTAGCAACCTTACATACCATATTCCATACTTAAACCTATAATCCTTCCAAAAATCACACTTCTAACCTTTTTTTCAGTTGTTTAGAGTTTCTTTCACAGCCAACACATTCCAAGAAAATAAATTCAATAAATTTCATCATTTCAAGTACCTAAACAAAGTCAAGCTTACACCTTTTAGCATTATACCAAACATAACAATTCATATACCCTATCCATCATTCAAACACATACTAGAACCATATTTATCACTAGTCAAGAAAAAATACTTCATCAATTCTCATCACAGGCACAACCACAAAAATAACAATCAAATTATCCTAACCCTTACTTGGTGATGTTGAAAATTGATATGCTTTGCTCCTAAGCTCACTTTCTCAGCTAGAACACCTAATGCATCATAATTTAATTTCATTCATCATTATCATTAAAGCCTTGGGGCCGAACCCTAACCACCATAAAAGAGGAGATGCAACTCTCACCCTCTCTGACCAAATGGCTCAGTGGAATAGAGAGACTAGAGGAACTTCCCTTGAGCTTCACAAACTAGAAGAAAGAACAAGGCTGAATTGTTCAATAATGGTGAAACCGAATTAGATAGAAGAGAGGGGGAGCCAAGGCTAGCTTACCCAGTAAATAATTTCAATGCTACAAGGGTTGATGGAGGAAGAGGAGGGCTACATTCTCCAAGCTCCTATCGAAATTGAAGGGAAGAGGAAGATGGCAAGCCAACCGTGTTTTCTGGGTCACTTTGGTATTCACTCTTTCTCTCTTCCTTTTTGCATATTGTGTGTGAACAAATGAATAAATGAAGTGAGGATAATGAAGTGAAGAACAGGTGTAAGCTTGCATGTGTGTTTCGTGGCTGATGTTGGTGAATAAGGCAACACATGTACTTGAGTTTATTGACTAAGCATCCACTAGGTTAGTTAACAATGAGATGAAATCATGGTTCGAGAAGGGGGAAAGATGTATTGTCTGTGGAAATAATGGAAAAGAAAGGAGTGACATTGTTTCTTCTAATCATGGTTAAATTATAATTGGCTTTGGTGAACTAATGGTTTAGTTGATCTTAGGGTTTTTCATAAGAATGACTAAAGCATTAGTTTGATTTATCCTATGGCAAGAGTATTTTGGGTTAAGAATAGAAATTGTGATCATGTACCAATTATTGATTGATGATGCATCTAGGATTGTTCCTCTGCTAATTTATTATTCAGTGAACTTAATAAATTAATAAAATAAAAGAAATTTGATTATAGCGGTAATTAATTAATTACCCAAAACTTATCGTTTGGGAAAAGCCAAAAAGTTTTAACACCACGGATTATAATTTTAACTTACTACTTATGCCACATATATACTTAAACCTATGCATGTCGGTGAACGTCATAAGGAATAAGAAATCTCAGGCCTCATGGGGTTGGATGGTTACAAAATATATGTGTGAAATGTGTTAGAAAGTCCCCAAGAGATTATTAGAAAGCTTGAATTTGAGGTCAGTGTTAGGTTAGCTAAATTCCCGTTATATATGCTATAAAGCCTAAATGATGCATGATATCCATTTTTCATGAATTTTAGATTGAAAATAGTAAATTGCACTTATTCATTGTAATTGAAGGCTTTTGTTAATATTTTTCTAATTTGCTTAATTGTTAAAAACATGCTTTTTGGACTTGTAAATTGTCAAATTAATTTCACTTCTATTCCATTCGATGTCTTGGTATGTTTGTTTGAGTGATTTAAGGTTTAAAAGGCAATGATGGCTTGGAAAGATTGTGTAAAAGCCAAAAATATGGAGAATTCATGAAGAAATGAAGTTGACCAAAGCTATCAATCATGCGTACGCATCTTTTTTCATTCGTGAGCACGCAGCATGCGTGCATATGCATCATTTCAATCTCGTTCCTTACTTAAAATGGCACGTGACTCGCGATTTCTAGCCCATTTTGGACACAATCCAACTCATTTCTAAAGCATTTGAAGCAAGGATTGAGAGACGATCAGCCAAGTAGTCTTAGTTTTTAGTTTTTTTAGGATTTTTTACTTTGAATTCTAGAGAGGGAAGCTCCAAATTTTCCCTAGAATTCAAGAATTTTCTTAAATTTTCTTTCCAGTTCTAGGATTTAAATTTGTTAATTGTAGTTTTTAGTTAATAATTTCTTTTTTTGCTACTCTAATTTCTCAGAATTTCTTGTTGTTTTCTCTATTTTGCTATTTTTAGTTTATGAAACATTGTTGAATTATCATTTTCTCTTAATGCAATTTGATGTTTGATATTTTATTATTACTTAATTGAGTTGTTATGATTGCTCTCTTGTATTGCGAAGTTATAGATTTTATTAATTCACGCAATTTATAATGCTTTTCTTTTATATCGACCAAGTGTTTGATAAAATACCTTACTTAGTTATAGAGTAGATTTTGCACTCTTGGCTTGGGTTGAGAACTTGGGTGATCTTGAGTCATTAATATCCAATTTTCTTGATAGTTGTGGTGCGCGAAATTGTGATTTGAAGCAAGCTAAGGTTATCTTGTAGAAATGCTCTTTCGAGTGCAAGGAGGTCAGATCCTGACAGCATCTACAGCACTTGCTCTATCTCTGAATCAGACTTTTGCTCCAACTCTTCAATTTTAGCCAGAAAATACCTGAAATTACATAAAAACACACAAACTCAAAGTAGAATCCAAAAATATGAATTTTGCACTAAAACCTATGAAAACTTAAAGAAACTTAAACAAAACATACTAAAAACTATATGAAAATGATGCCAAAAAGCATATAAAATATCCACTCATTAAGTTATAATAGCCCAATTTTCTGTATGTCTAGATCATATCAAAAACTGAGTGCTACCAACTTGTCTTCCTAATTATTATCTATTATTTAATGAATATGAGCCTGATCGTAGTTAACACGTTGTCGATTTTATAGGAAACCTTTTCCTTTTAAAAAAATATTAGGTCAACGCACATCAACAACAGATATAATAACAGTCACAAGATAAGATAGAAATATTCATGAGCATCTCATAAATACATATAGGAACCCAAATATACGGTGATATGTCATCAACTTCGTATAGTATCCAGTTAGAACATTCCTGGCATAGTTAGATAACACACACACACACACATGACATCCCAGGTCCTGGCCAATTCAAAAAGCCCCTAAACTGGAATCCAGGCTAACCTAATTTCCACTATAAGTTTATTCCCCTCTAAGATCACAAAAGTGAGAGAAAGACACTCTATGTCTTCATTTGTATCTAAACAAGACGGCTTCAAAACAATAGCAACCCTATGGTCCTTCTTTTGGTCTTTCTCTCTAGCGGTCGTGGAAAGGTGCTTTCGCCTCTATCGGGGAGTCCTTAGTAGGGTCGGGATAGTTAATTAGGTTCACTTTATTCTTTATTATACAACAAACAAGCAATAGAACATATACAACTTTAGAAAATAAAGAATAGAAAAGCAATCAACCAAAACCTTACATACATTCACAGAAATACACAACACAAAAATATGAGCAACCAAATATGATGTATGTCTGTCTTATGCAGGCCATGATCTCATGTTTTGGTTTACACCATACAACCTGACATTACTTGAGAACCAGTCTTAGATAAGGTTTCCTATTGCATACTGTACCTGCGAATGTATCGATATGGTTAAGAACACCATCAGTACATGATCACTAGCAATCGTCGCAAAGCTAGACGCCATAATATATGCACAATAGAAAACAGAAATCAACAATACGTGGGCGTCCCCGAGTAGGCATTCATGAAGGAAAGATATCTGTAGCCTGAGGCTGAGTCGACCAGAGCATCAAAGTGGGGGAGTAGATAAGAATCTTTAGTGCAGGCTTTGTTGAGATCAGTGTAATCAACACACATTCTCCATTTACCGTTTTACTTTTTTACCAATAAAACGTTGGTCAGCCAAAGCGGATATTTTACCTCCCTTATAAATCCTGCTCCTAGCAAGGCCTGCACCTGCTCTTCTACAACCTGTATTCATTCTGGCCCGAGCTTCCTGCGCTTCTGCTGAACAGGTCGGGAACCTGGGTATACAGCAAGCTTATGGCACATCAGGTCGGGATCTATGCCGGGCATGTCAAAAGCTTTCCAGAAAAAAAAAGGGTCGGAGTTTTATCTTAACAAGTCAACGAGTTGCTTCTTCAGGCTCTCTTTTAAGTTTGCCCTTATACTCGTTGTCTTGCTAGGATGGTCTCCAATTAGTATATCTTCAATTTTGCCTTCGGGTTGAGGACATAATTCTTCACGAACTCGTACTCCCTCCAATTCGATGGTGTTGACTTCCTTGCCTCCTGAGTTTCCTTTCAAAGTGAGGCTCTCATTGTAGCACTTCCTAGCTAGCTTTTGGTCTCCTTTGATAGTGGCAATCCCTTTGGGGGTAGGAAATTTCATACAAAGGTAAGGAATAAAGACAACAACTGCAAGTTTATTTAGGGTGTTTGGATCTATTAGAGCATTGTAGGCTGAGTTTACGTCGACTACAGTGTAGTCGATACTCAAGGTCCTTGACCTAGTACCCTTTCCGAAGGTGGTGTATAATGGGATGTAAGCAAGAGGTCGGATCGAGGTGTCTCCTAGTCCGTACAGGCTATGAGGGTAGGCTTTTAAGTCTTTTTCTTCTAACCCGAGCTTGTCAAAAGCGGGTTTGAACAGGATGTCAGTTGAACTTCCTTGATCTATGAAGGTGCAGTGAAGGTTAGCATTGGCCAGGATCAGTGTTATCACCATTGGGTCATCGTTCCCAGACAGTAGGCCTTGTGCATCTTCTTTAGTGAAAGAGATGGTGGGCTGGTCGATCAGTTGATTGCTCACCCCGACCTGGTATACTTCTTTGAAGTGTCTTTTTTGGGATGATTTTAACATTTCTCTTCCTGCAAATCCTCCATTAATCATATGGATGTGTCATTCCAGGGTGTGAGAAGGATGTTCGGGTCGTCCCCCTTCTTCATCCCTTCTTCTTTTTCTCGGATCGTCCGACTTGTCTGCCAGGTATCTATCAAGTCGGCCTTCTCTGGCCAAATTTTCTATGACGCTTTTTAGGTCATAGTATTCGTTGGTGGAATGGCCATAGAGCTTATGATACTCACAATATTCTATCTGACTTCTAGCTTTCTTGTGCTTAATCGGACGAGGTGGTGGAAGTTTTTCCCTGTGACATATCTCTCTATAAACGTCCACTAGGGAGACCCTGAAAGGAGTGTAGTTGTGATATTTTTGAGGTTTCTCTACTCCTGGCTCCTATTTTTTTCTTGGGTTCCCTTTCTTTGTCCTGAGGTGGATAGGATAGGTTCGATCTTGAGGGAGGTGACGATTGGATTTTTGACGGTTTAGAAATTCACAATTGAAATCTCGTTGTAAAGTATAGCTTCTAAACCAACAATAATCCTTTCATACAAAAATTTGTTTGTCACAAGTAACAAACCCCTAAAATTTATAAACCGAAGTATTCAAACCTCGGGTCGTTCTCCCTAGGAATTACAATAAAGTGTCTTGTTATTGGTTATGAGTTATTTTGGGGTTTTGGATAAGAAGCATGAAAAGTAAATGGCAATGAAAATAAACTAACAACTATAAAAGGCTCTTGGCAAGATGTGAGAACTAGAAGTCCTATCCTAGTTATCCTTCTCAATTGTGATGAGAATTGTTCATTGCTACCACTTAGTTAACCCTTACTAATTAAAGAAAAGTCAAGTGGATGAATTGACTTGAGCCACAAGTCCTAGCCAACTCCCAAGGAAAGACTAGCTTTAGTGCACTCCAAACCAATTAGCAATCTCTCGAATTATCAATCAACAAAGGAATTAGATAACTCAAGTGTCACTAATTACTCTACCTAGGCCAAGAGGAACAAAACATATACCATATCTAGAAGAGGCATTTCAACAAACACATAAAAGGCAATAAAAGTAAACAACATAAATTGCAAGAATTAAAGAGAGATCTAACTACAAAGGCAAGAGATCAACAATAGAAAAGCAAAGAAGAACAATCATCATGAATTACCTCTTATTGAATTGAAAGAAAATGGAAGGAACAATAGTAGATCTACAACAAAGTATAAGAACAACATAAAGAAAATTACAATAAAAGAATGGAAGAAGAATGAATGTAACAACAAGTAATTGAGAAGATAGAAGTAGAAGAAGATGAATTAAAATCTAGATCTAAGAACTAAACCTAATCCTAATCCTAATTCTAGAGAGAAGTGAGAGCTTCTCTCTCTAGAAACTAACTCTAACTAATAAACTAAGCTAATGATTAAAAGTATGTTGATTCCTCTTCAATCCTTGGCTTAAATAACATCAGAAATGAGTTGGATTGGGCCCACAAGGCTTCTAAAATCGCTGGCCACGTTTTGCTTTAAGTGAACCAGGTGGCAGCAACAGCGCGTGCGCGTACTATGCGCGTGCGCGCCACCATACGTGTAGCAACTATGGCAAATCTTATATCGTTTCGAAGCCCCAGATGTTAGCTTTCTAATCCAACTGGAACCGCATCATTTGGACCTCTGTAGCTCAAGTTATGGTCGTTTAAGTGCAAAGAGGTCGGCTTGACAGCTTTCCGGTTCTTTCATTTCTTCATGAGTTCTCCAACTTTTCATGCTTTCTTTCTTCATTTCCTTGATCCAATCTTTGCCTCCTAAACCTTAAATCACTTAACAAACATATCAAGGCGTCTAATGGAATCAAGGAGAATTAGATTTAGCTATTTTAAGACCTAAAAAGCATGTTTTCACTCTTAAGCACAATTAAAGGAGAAGTTATAAAACCATGCTATTTCATTGAATAAATGTGGGTAAAAGGTGATAAAATCCCCAAAAATCAATACAAGATAAACCGTCAAATTGGGGTTTGTCAACCTCCCCACACTTAAACCAAGCATGTCCTCATGCTTAAGCCAAGAGAGAAACAAAGGGTATCAACATTTATTCAATGGCAACTAACTAAATGCAATCTACCTATATGCAACTATCTAAATGAATGCAAGTGCTTAGTCAAAATAAATCAATTTCCAAGAAACATATATGCCCAAGGGCTAAGGACTAGCAAGTCTAATCCACAATTGAATTGAGTTATTAAATATTTTTACAAACTTGCATGAAAATTATGATCATAGGTGAAAACATGTAATTGAGCATCAAACCCTCACCGGATGTGTTTGCACTCTATTCGCTCAAGTGTTTAGGGTTGATTCACTCAATTCTCCTCTATTTCATGCTTTCCAAGATTTGTTTTTCTTCTAACAATCAACATTTATTTCATGCATGCATACAAGTATCATGAGGTCTTTTCATTGGTTGTAATGGGGCTAGGGTCAAGGTAGGATGCATATTTGGTCAAGTGAGCTTGAAATTTGAATCTTTGATAAGCTTAAACTTCCCACCTAACCTATGACATCCTATACAATTAAGTTCTAATCTAACTACCCATTTTTCACATTTTCACATACTCATGCATTTTCTTTTCATTTCACAACTCATATCATTGATCTTATTGAGCTTCACCTTGGGGCATTTGTCCCCTTTTTATTTCTTTCTTTTTCGTTTTCTTTCTTTTTCCATTTTTTTCTGTACTTTTCATATATTTTTTTTTCTCATTTTTTCTTTCTTTCAAACTATATACAAGAGTACCAATGCATAAGGTCTATACATTTAATCAATACATGAGCATGTACCCAATTCCCAATATTTACAATAATAATACAAAACTACCCTTTTATTCACCCAATGTACCAAGGTTTCCACACTTGAATGATACACACACTCTAGCCTAAGCTAATCAAATAGGGGTGGCAACGGGGCGGGTAGGGGCGGGTTTTTGCTCTACCCGACCCCGCCCCGCCCTACAGAAAACCCGCATCAAACCCGCCCCGCCCTACCCGCGGGTTGTAAAATGTTAAACCCTAACCCGCCCCTGCGGGTACCCGCCCCTACCCGCCCCTACCCGCCCCTATAATTATTAAATCCAACAAATAAAATTAAATTTTAAAAATTATATAACCACTATTTACATACATAATATAAATTAAAGTAAAAATTTATATATGATATAATATTATTAATCATTTTACTAATTATTTTATATATGTTACGTATATTATATATTAAAAATATATATATTTACATATATATTATATATACTAATATATACCGGGGCGGGTTCAACCTAAACCCGACCCCGCCCCGCCCCGCCCAAGAACCCGCCCCGGTGTGGGGCGGGTAATTTACCCGCCCCGAGCAGGTAGGGGCGGGGTGGGTACCCCCGGGTTCGGGTAGTGTTGCCACCCCTATAATCAAAGATCCAAATAAAGGACATTCATTGTTTTCCGCTTTAAGGCTTGTAATGTGCTAAAATAAGAACAAGTGGGTTAAGCGTAGGCTCAAATTTGGCTAACAAAGGAAGATAAAAGGTAAGGCTATTTGGGTAAGTGAGCTAATAAAATGATGGCTTCAATCATGTAAATGCATGAATACACAAAATAATGGACATAAAGAATCAAACAAATCAAAGATTACAATCATAGAAAGAGAATAATGCACACAAGAAGGAAAAATAAGTGGTTATAAGATGTAACCACATCGTTAGGCTCAAATCTCACTTGCTTATGTTCTTAGCTCAAAAACATGATCCACAATATATATAATTCAAGCAAGTTCTATGAAAAGTTTTTACTCAAATCAATTGACATGCCCTATAGATAGAAATCTTGAAAAATTCTCATTATTTTGACTAAGCTTATTGTGTATACATATGCAAAAATAAGAAAATGCAAAATGCAAGTAAAAATCCTAAAATCCTAGAATGAAATGTAAAAGTGTTGGGATTAGAAATTTGTCACCCAAAATCGCCGACCGGTCGGATGACCTCCCTACACTTAAAAGTTTGCACTGTCCTCGGTGCACTCAAAGATGAGCAAGGGGGTACGGCGACTCTCCGGATTGCTATGTGTTCTTTCTTCCGCTTCCATGGTTGCTTGTGGTGAATTTGTTATGAAAAACAAAAATATAACACCATAAGATGAGAAGATATAAAAGCAAGGAAGCATACATTGTTGGAATGAGGTAAATCACTAGAATGAGGTGAGTGAATTAGTGTGACATTAAGAAATATTAGGTGTGTGAATTCTAAATTGCGCGGTTTAGAATACACATTAGCATAAAAGCTATGTCACAAAAGAAGCATGCACTTCACTTATCCTAGTGTGCTTGAGATGCTTTAAGTAAACTTGTAAGGTAAGACAAGCATTAGAGAAGCATGAAAGCATTCAAGTCAAACATATGGATGGATATAATCATGAAATACAATGCATTAAGGTAAATGCACAACATCATCCATCAAGAGGTTGCCTAATCAAAGAATACGGTTCAAATCACATGGTGGCTAGCTACAACATGCAATTCAAAAGAGTTATAAGCTCGAAGACAATTCTCATCACTTGGTATTTTTCAAAAGGTAAGCATGAAGAACTCAAAACCAAGTAACAAAATATAACCTCAATCATAGAATCCAACAAAGATTATCTAAAAACATTCATGCTAAAATAGCATTTAGGCAATAAGGGATATAGCAATGTATAGTAAACAAAGTCAATACTCCAACACTTATGGTGAAAAGAGAGAAAATAAAATGAAAACTAAACTAAAACTAACTAATCAACTAACTAACTAACTAATTTGTTAACTAAAATAAATGGTTGTCAATGGTGTTTGGAAGTGTTGGATGAGGGGTAGGAGGAGGGAGAAGGGAAGAAATAGAAAGAGGAGAAGAAAAGAAATGTGGCGAAGGGAGGAAATCCGCGCGTACGTGCGCATGCCGCGCGCGCGCGGATGGCTTATTTCGAGAGTGACGCGTACGCGTCATGTGCGCGAGCGCGCAAATAGGTTTGTGCCAAAGGCACAACGTTGGCGCGGTGCAGGCACAACTCTTTGGAAAATGTAAGGAGGTTGGAACTTCTCAATCCGCACGTACGCACGCATGGCGCGCGCGCGTGGATGGTCGAAAATGCTGGAAGTGCGCGTACGCACGCAGTGCGCGTACGCGTGGATGGTGCTCTGTTTTTCAAAATTTTTTTTCTATGTTTTTGCACCAATCCAAGCATTCCAAACCTCCAAACAGCTACCAAAACACCATAAAACCTTATTTAACATACTTAAACTACCAAACATACTCAACTAACTAAACAAAACATGAAATTAAAATAATTCTATCAATATGTACAAAAGAGAAAATGAAAGGATTTTACCATGGTGGGTTGTCTCCCACCTAGCACTTTTGTTTATTGTCCTTAAGTTGGACTTATGGGGAGCTCCTCTCAAGGTGGCTTGTGCTTGTATTCATCTTGGAACTCCCACCAATGCTTGGTTCTCCATTGTGCCCCAAGATTCTTCATGGATTGAGCCAAGTCTTGATGGAGTTCTTCACAAGCTTGGGGCTCCCAAAGTTGATCCTCTTCTTGTAATCCAGGATCCCACACTTTGTTTTCACACCCGTCTTGAGGTTGATCATCATTATTAGTCCAACCGGGTGGTGAGTGAGGTGAATTCTCTATATAGTGGCCAACAATCCTCCTAGACCCATCTAATTGAGCACTACTCCAACCTTTATATCTCATGTTTGATGCATCAACCATAATGAGCCTTGATTTGCAACGCCAACCACGAAACCTTTTTCGTTTACGCTTCATCCCACAAAGCTCCCTAAGTTGGCCATCCGTTTCAAGCAAACCATATTCAAGTGGGATAATAAAGCTAATAGAAACAAATTTCACCCACTCAAATGAAGGAGTAGATGGCAACCTAGGCAAAGACAACTCCAAGAGTTTTGATAAAGCGTATTCAATTCCCATCCTCCTTTTTCTAAGGATTTCCACCTCTTCACAAGACTTCTCAATTATAATCCTTTGTTCAACAATTTTATATAAACCTTTTCTCCTACTCAAGTCATAAATGGGAGGGTAAGAAAAATTTACCTCCACATTGCTTTCCATCTTGTTGGGAGAAGGTTCTTCATGCTCAAAGGATTCTTCACCACTAAGGTTTGATGCTTGATCTTCATCACCAAGGGAACTCACTTCTTGCTCTATCCCATCCAAATCTTCATATGGAATATGTCTTGGAAGGTGTGCACTTTCCTTCCTAGCATCAATTTCAATCATCTTGGAGGGGTTTTCTTCAATTCTAGATTCCCATGGAGGCTCCGCATCTCCTAAGTCTTCAACCAATTCTTCCCTTTCTTCAATAATCATAGCTTCCTCCAATTGTTCCAATACAAAGCAACTTCCCTCATTCTCCACCAATCTCTCTTTTATGTTATGCTCTTCATTTGATTCCCCACATGTAGCCATGGGAGTTCCTTGAGAGTTCAAGCATTGGGATGCTAACCGGTTTACCACCTCATCCAAGGCGGTCATGAATTGTTGCACATCCCTTGTCATCTCCTCTTGTCCTTGAACAAGAACATCAAGAATGTCATCCATTGGAGGTTGGGGTGGATGGAAGGGTTCATCAATTTGGGGGAAGGGTTCATAGTAGGGAGGTGGTTCTTCTTGGTAGAGTTGTGGTGGTTCAATAATTTCCACTCTTTCCACTTGTTGCACAACACGCTCCATGGTTGCTTGAAGTTGATCCAATGTTTCCTTGAGATGATCCCTTGACTCTTGTTCCTCTTGGATAATATGATTAGGATCATATGGCTCTTGGATTGATGGACATGAATATTCTTCCATGGGAGGTTGTGGTGGAAAGTGGTATTCATCTTGTGGTTGAAAATTTTCATACATTTGTGGTTGAAAATTTTCATACATTTGAGGAGGTTCATCTTGGTAATAACATGGAGGGGGTGGCTCTATATGTGGTTCATATGGCTCATACGGTTGTTGTAATGGTAGATATGGATGAGGGTCATATGAAGGTGGTTGGTGAAAAGTGGCTTTTGAGTATGGTTGAGGGTTATGTTGAGGGTATGGCTCATAGGCATATGGTGGTGGTTCTTGAAAGTCACAAGGGAGTTCACCATAGCCATTAGATTGATATGCATCAAAGAATGGCTCTTCTTCATAGTGTATTGGTGGAGGTTGTTGCCATGAAGATTGATCATGTGCATGTGGCTCTTCCCACCTTTGGTTATCCCATTCTTGATACACATCTTCATTGTAGCCCCCATTACCTACAACATAGTTGTAATCACACTCATAGCCAAAATGAGAATTCATAATGGAAAGAGAAAACAAAAATCAAAAGATAATGGAAAATAAGAGAAATAAAATTCTACAACTAGCAAATAAAGCAAAAAGCAAGATATTCACACTATTCACATATGTACAATAACCAATAACATAACACCATTGCAGTTCCCCGGCAACGGCGCCATTTTGACGATTGGATTTTTGACGGTTTAGAAATTCACAATTGAAATCTCGTTGTAAAGTATAGCTTCTAAACCAACAATAATCCTTTCATACAAAAATTTGTTTGTCACAAGTAACAAACCCCTAAAATTTATAAACCGAAGTATTCAAACCTCGGGTCGTTCTCCCTAGGAATTACAATAAAGTGTCTTGTTATTGGTTATGAGTTATTTTGGGGTTTTGGATAAGAAGCATGAAAAGTAAATGGCAATGAAAATAAACTAACAACTATAAAAGGCTCTTGGCAAGATGTGAGAACTAGAAGTCCTATCCTAGTTATCCTTCTCAATTGTGATGAGAATTGTTCATTGCTACCACTTAGTTAACCCTTACTAATTAAAGGAAAGTCAAGTGGATGAATTGACTTGAGCCACAAGTCCTAGCCAACTCCCAAGGAAAGACTAGCTTTAGTGCACTCCAAACCAATTAGCAATCTCTCGAATTATCAATCAACAAAGGAATTAGATAACTCAAGTGTCACTAATTACTCTACCTAGGCCAAGAGGAACAAAACCTATACCATATCTAGAAGAGGCATTTCAACAAACACATAAAAGGCAATAAAAGTAAACAACATAAATTGCAAGAATTAAAGAGAGATCTAACTACAAAGGCAAGAGATCAACAATAGAAAAGCAAAGAAGAACAATCATCATGAATTACCTCTTATTGAATTGAAAGAAAATGGAAGGAACAATAGTAGATCTACAACAAAGTATAAGAACAACATAAAGAAAATTACAATAAAAGAATGGAAGAAGAATGAATGTAACAACAAGTAATTGAGAAGATAGAAGTAGAAGAAGATGAATTAAAATCTAGATCTAAGAACTAAACCTAATCCTAATCCTAATTCTAGAGAGAAGTGAGAGCTTCTCTCTCTAGAAACTAACTCTAACTAATAAACTAAGCTAATGATTAAAAGTATGTTGATTCCTCTTCAATCCTTGGCTTAAATAACATCAGAAATGAGTTGGATTGGGCCCACAAGGCTTCTAAAATCGCTGGCCACGTTTTGCTTTAAGTGAACCAGGTGGCAGCAACAGCGCGTGCGCGTACTATGCGCGTGCGCGCCACCATACGTGTAGCAACTATGGCAAATCTTATATCGTTTCGAAGCCCCGGATGTTAGCTTTCTAATCCAACTGGAACCGCATCATTTGGACCTCTGTAGCTCAAGTTATGGTCGTTTAAGTGCAAAGAGGTCGGCTTGACAGCTTTCCGGTTCTTTCATTTCTTCATGAGTTCTCCAACTTTTCATGCTTTCTTTCTTCATTTCCTTGATCCAATCTTTGCCTCCTAAACCTTAAATCACTTAACAAACATATCAAGGCGTCTAATGGAATCAAGGAGAATTAGATTTAGCTATTTTAAGACCTAAAAGGCATGTTTTCACTCTTAAGCACAATTAAAGGAGAAGTTATAAAACCATGCTATTTCATTGAATAAATGTGGGTAAAAGGTGATAAAATCCCCAAAAATCAATACAAGATAAACCGTCAAATTGGGGTTTGTCAGGAGGCTCTCTTAGTCGGGAATTTTCTTCCATGTTGATATACTTCTCTGCCCTTTCCTGAATCTCGTTCAAAGAGGTCGGGTGTTTTTTAGATATGGATTGGATGAATGGTTGATACACCACTATTTTATAGTTTATCTTGTACTAATTTGAGTGATTTTTATCAAGTCCTTGCACACTTATTCATACAATTTGCATGATTTTACAATTCCCTCCCAATTTTGTTCTATGGTTGAAAACTTGTTTTCTAAGCTTTAAATTGTGTATTTTAATTCCCCTTTTATACCATTTGATGCCGTGATCTGTGCGTTAAGTGTTTTCAGGCTATATAGGGTAGAAATGGCTTAGAGGATGGAAAGAAAGCTTGCAAAAAATGGAAAGAACACAAGAAACTAAGGAGACAACCAGCGAGGAGCGATGCGCACGCATGGTTCACGCGTGGGCGTGATTTGGAGATTTTTATGCCGATGCGTACGCGCACCTGACATGTACGCGTGAGAAGCGAGATTGCACGGCGACGCGTGCACGTACCTAACGCGTACGCGTGACTGAGGCGTACACGTGACATGCGCCACGTGCAGAAAATGCAGAAGACGCTGGGGGCGATTTTAGGCTGAGTTTGGACCCAGTTTTTGGCCCAGAAACACAGACTAGAGCCAGGGGACAAGCAGAGACTCAACACACATTCTCATTCACATAGTTTTTAGTTTTAGTTTTGAATCTTAGAGAGAAATCACTACTTCCTCTAGGTTTTCTTCACATTCATAATTTTAGAGTTTATGCTTTGGATTTGGATATTGAGAAGAGTCACTACCTCCGTTGAAGTTGTCATTATTCTAGTTTGTTTCCTTATTCTCGTACTCCTTTAATCGCCCAATAACCCTATTCAGATACGAATGTTTATGATTTTGGGATTTATTAATGTAAAGAACTATTTTTACCTTTAATTGATTTTTAGTTATTATTTTATTTAGTTTATCATGTCTTCTTTTTTCCCCTTTTATCGTTTGTGAAAATTGTATTCATGTCAATAGAGTAAATCCCCAACTTGACTTGGGATTTGATTAAAAGGAGACCCTTGAGTTGGAATACTCAAGTGTTGATTTTAATTGGAAATTATTGGCCAATTCTCTAGTCACTAACACTAGTCCTTTCATAAGGAGAGGATTAGAACTTGTGAATAAGAGTTAGCTCAATTACTTGACTTTCCTTTATTCGGTAAGGGTTAACTAAGTAAAAACAACAACTTCTTACTATCATACTTGAGAAAATCCAACAAGGATAGAACTTTCGATTAATCTTCTCCCAGTCAAGGCTTTTTAATTAATTATATAAATTCTCTTGTTAATTTCCATTGCCTTAATTTATAATTATTCATTTTCCTGTTCTCCAACTTTTAACATTTTTTAGAAAATTTCTGACTAATAAAAAGCACTCTTTTGTCAACTCACTGGGAGACGACCAGGGAATTCTACTACCAGTATTTTGTTCTTAAAATTGTGACACTCTTTCAAAATTGATAAGCGGAATTTTCGTCGGTTAAGAACTGTACTTGCAACGCTATTTTCACTATAAATTCTTAATCAGCGATTTTCCGCCCATTCAATTTTTGGCGCCGTTGCCGGAGAGTTGCAATAGTGTGCTAAATTATTAGTTTGTGTAAATATTTTTACTTTTACATATTTGCATTTTTATTTTATTTTATTACCATGAGCTGTATGTTTCTTTTATTGAATGACGCGTTCACTACCTGATTCGAGCTTAGCCGCGTTTGATCCTGAAATTGAAAGAACTATTTCACGTATTAGGCGGGCTCGGCATCGGTTAGCCTCTGAGGGTGGTGAAGTGGTTCTTACCAACTCACCAATCTCATCTGAGGGCGAATCTGAAGTGCCATCTGAGGAAGAAACAAGCTCCACTTCTACTGATTCTGTTGATTTACGTGCAGGTAATATGGCGGAGCCCAGAAGGATTACTCTCCAGGAAGCAGGAGCTCCAGACTTTACACTGCAACCGTATCAAGCGCGTCACCCAAATATGACTGCAGATTTTAAACTGAAGACTGCGCTAATCAACTTACTACCCAAGTTTCATGGCTTAACTGCTCAAAAGCCTATCAAGCACCTCAGAGATTTTCAGACAGCCTGCTCAACTACTAGGCGTCATGGTGCAGATGAGACTACTACCTGGCTATATGCCTTCCCATTATCTCTTGAGAGAAAGGCAAGAGAGTGGTTTTACACTCAACCTGAAACAGTTGTTACTAATTGGGATCTGCTCAAAAGGGAGTTCCTGAAAAAATACTTTCCAGCTGAAGTTACAGACAGACTGAGCAAAGAAATTTCCAGCATTATCCAAGGCAAATCAGAGACTCTTTATGAGTATTGGGAACACTTCAGGAATCTCCTAGACTCATGTCCCCACCATAAGATTGACCAGTTGGTGTTGATCAGCTACTTCACATAAGGCATGATGCCTCAGGATAAGACTACATTAGATGCTGCGAGTAATGGTTCTCTGAAGAAGTACAAGACGGTGACAGAAGCTTGGCAACTGATCACCTATCTAGCTGAGTCTACCCAGAATGTCAAGCACAGGAACAACCATCCCAAGGCTATTGCGGAGGTTTCCTCTAGTAGTGAGACTGCTGCTCTCACACAGACTCTGGGAGAGATGACCAACATACTGAAGCAGATATAGCTGAATCAACAACAACATCAGCCTCCCCCACAATAACAGTGTCAACAGTTGGTTCCTCAGAGAGTGTGCGGAATATGTGCCTGCTATACTCATTACACTGATGAGTGTCCGTAGCTCCAACAAGAAGACAACACCTTGGGCAGCTACTCATAATTTCTATGACCACCCAAATCAAGGATACTATCAACAAGGCGGCAATTATAACCAAGGTGGAAGCTACAATCAAGGTTGGCAAGATAACTCCAACCAAGGCTGGATAGACAATTCCAACCAAGGATGGAGAGACAACTACAACAGAGGAAGCAGAGACAATAGTAGAAATAGAGGTAGAATAACAACAACAACAACAGACAGCAGAACCAAAACCAGCCTTACAGAGCACCTCACCAAAGGCAATCCCAAGCGCCTCAGAACAACCAACAGCAGGCCCCTCAAATCACTTACCCCCTTCTTCTTCTAATGACGAGATGCTTCGCTCTCTTGTGCAAGGACAACAAGACATTCAGAATACACTTACCTCTATCATAAATGGTCTGAACGCTACCTTGCAAGCGCTTGTCTCCCAAATGGATTCATTATCTACCCCCAACAATCAACCTTCAAGCTCCAGTGCAATTCCTTCTCAACCTTTACCCAACCCCAAAGGTGGTATCAATGCCATTACTTTGAGGTCCGGAACCACACGGCAAAAGAGGAGTCATGAGGAGCCAAGCTCAAATGAAGATATCCAAGTCGAAGACATTGTTGAGGTAGAGGATGTTGAAGAAGAGGAGGAAGTACAAGACATGGTTGAAGAAGAAGCATCTCAACCAGGGAATGGAGTACCAAAGGAAGATGAAGTTACAAGAGAAGCCATTCCCATTCCATTTCCACACCTTGCTAGGAAGTCTAGAAAGCAGATGGAGCTCGACCCCAAGATGGTGGAGATCTTTAAAAAGGTTGAGGTAACGATTCCCCTTTTTGATGCCATTCGCCAGGTACCTAAATATTCTAAGTTTCTAAAAGATTTATGCATGAATAAAGATAAAATACAGGATTTAGAAACTATTCCTCTAGGTAGCTCTATTTCTGCTTTAATGGGTGATATACCGGAAAAATGTAGTGATCCAGGTCCATGCATAGTTACTATTACTATAGAAGGTGTAAAATTTTCTGACTGCATGTCTGAGTATTATGCCATTATCTGTATATGATGCCTTGAGGCTCCCTCCCTTAAAAAGGTCGGCAGCACGTTTTGTTTTGGCATATAAAAGTATAATCTCAGTGGTAGGAATTGCTGAGGACGTGCTAGTGAGCATTAAGGGGCTCACATTCCCAATTGACTTCTACATCTTGGAGATGCCCCCTAATGACTCAGGAAGACCATCATCCATCCTTCTTGGAAGACCATTTCTAAAGACTTCAAAGTTCAAATTGGATGCCTTCTCAGGAACTTACTCCTTTGAGATAGATGGCAGAGCAGTGAGCTTTAACCTGGATGAAGCCATAAAGCATCCTCCGAAAGATCATTCCGTCTTTCAGTGCAACATCATTGACGAAACTGTAGCTGTAGTTCACCGAGAAGAAGTAGAAGAGATGCACATGGAGCAAGGTGCAAGTGTAGGGAAACCCTCTGAGCCTACTGAAGATACCTTGCCACCATCACTAGCTCTGGATGATCAAGTGCCTAGCCAGGGGCAGCAAATGGAGTTAAAGCCCCTTCCACCCCCACCTCAAATATGCTTACCTTGAGGATAATCAGAATCTCCGAGTTATTATTGTAAGGGAACTCACTTTACAACAGGAGGAGCAGCTGCTTAGTGTGCTGAGAAGACACAAGAAAGTAATTGGGTGGAGCTTGGCGGATATAGTTGGCATCAGCCCTCAAGTTTGTGAGCACCGGATATTTTTAGAAAAGGAAGCAAAGCCTGTCTGTCAACCTCAAAGGCGGTTGAACCCCACCATCTTAGAAGTTGTCAAGAAGGAAGTGACCAGGCTGCTTGAAGCTGACATCATCTACCCCATCTCAGATTGCGAATGGGTTAGTCCAGTACAAGTGGTACCCAAGAAGTCTGAAGTCACAACAGTGAAGAATGAGCATGGAGAGCTCCTAACAACTAGAGTGCAGAATTCCTGGAGGGTGTGCATTGATTACAGGCGCCTCAACCAGGCTACTCGCAAGGATCACTATCCCCTGCCCTTCATTGATCAGATGCTCGATCGCCTGTCAGGTAAATCACACTACTACTTTTTAGATGGTTACACAGGCTATTTTCAAATTCATATAACTCCTGAAGATTAGGAGAAAACTACTTTTACAAGTCCCTTTGGAACGTATGCATACAAGAGGATACCTTTTGGCTTATGTAATGCCCCTGCTACTTTCCAATGATGCATGATGAATATTTTCTCAGATCTTATTGAGAGTTGTATGGAAGTTTTCATGGATGACTTTAGTGTGTATGGTGATTCATTTAGCCTTTGCTTGGATAGTTTAACTAGAGTATTAGACAGGTGTGTTAGTTCAAATATTGTATTAAATTTTGAAAATGTCATTTTATGGTAAAACAATGCATTGTTCTAGGACACGTTGTTTCTAATACTGGTATTTTAGTTGATCCAGCAAAGGTAGATGTCATTTCTAGTCTACCTTACCCCTCCTCCGTGAGGAAAGTCCGTTCGTTCCTTGGTCATGCAGGTTTCTACCAGAGATTTATCAAGGACTTCAGTAAGGTAGCATTGCCTTTATCCAGACTGCTGCAGAAGGATGTTGAGTTTGAGCTGAGTGAGGACTACATACAAGCGTTTGATAAGCTGAAGATCACCTTGACTCAAGCTCCGATTGTGAGAGGACCAGACTAGAGCCAGCCTTTTGAGATTATGTGTGATGCCTCCAACCATGCAGTAGGAGCGGCGCTGGCTCAGCGCGAAGGTAAGGACCCTTTCATAATTACTTATGCTTCTAAGACCTTAGACACTACTCAGTCTAATTATACTACCACTGAAAAAGAGCTTCTGGCTATTGTTTTTACTCTGGATAAATTTTTAGCCTACTTACTTGGTACTAAAGTGGTAGTGTACTCATACCATGCAGCTCTAAAATATTTATTAGCTAAAAAGAATCCAAACCAAGGTTAATATGTTGGATATTGTTGCTGCAAGAATTTGATTTAGAAATCAAAGATAGGAGTGGTTCCCAGAATTTAGTGGCGGACCACTTGAGTCGCCTAGAGCACATTAAAACTGACTCCACTCCTATCAATGATGCTTTCTATTTGATAGCCTGCATGCAATATCTGAAGTAGTTCATTGGTATGCTCCTATAGCTAATTATCTAGTTAGTCATACCTTCCCTCCCAATTTTACTAAACATAAAAAAGACAAGCTGAAAAGCGAGTCCAAATATTATATATGGGATGACCCATATTTATGGAGGTATGGTGCTGACCAAATAATTAGAAGGTGTGTGCCCCAATCAGAATTTCAGTCAATTTTAGAGGCCTGCCACTCCTCTGAGAGTGGTGGACATTTTGGCTCTCAAAGAACAGCTAGAAAAATTTTAGACTGTGGATTTTTGTGGCCTAATCGTTTTAAAGATGCTACTGCCTTCTGTAAATCTTGTCCCCCATGCCAAAGGTTTGGGAATATATCCAAGAGGGATGAGATGCCCCAACAGCTTATGCTATTCTGTGAAATTTGTGATGTTTGGGGCATTGACTTCATGGGTCCATTTCCAAACTCTAGTGGTTTCTTATATATATTGTTAGCTGTAGATTATGTTTCTAAATGTGTGGAAGAAATTCCTACCCGTACTGATGATGCTAACGTTGTTGTCTCCTTTGTTAGAAACCATATTATCTGTCCTTTGGATCTCCACGAGCAATCGTGAGTGATCAAGGCACTCACTTTTGTAATAGGAGATTAACAGGTTTACTGAAGAGACATGGCATTGTGCATAAGGTATCCATAGCCTACCATCCCCAGACCAATGGGCAAGCCGAGGTGTCCAACAGAGAGATAAAGCACATATCAGAGAAGATAGTCAAGCCTTATAGGAAAGACTGGAGCACTAGACTTGTAGACACGCTCTGGGCTTATTGGACAGCGTACAAGACACCCATAGAAATGAGTCCCTTCTGCCTAGTATACAGAAAGGCTTGTCACCTCCCATTGGAGGTGGAACACAAGGCTTTCTGGTCTGTAAGGGAATGCAATATGGGATTTGAGAAGGCTGATGCTGAAAGGAAGCTGCAACTAGCAGAACTGGAGACCCTTCGACTTGAAGCATATGACAACTCCAGACAATACAAATAGAAGGTGAAGGCTGTGCATGACAAGCATATCAAGAGAAGAGAGTTCAGACCTGGGGAGCTAGTTCTCCTTTACAACTCAAGGCTGAGGCTCATGCCAGGCAAGCTGCGTTTAAGATGGGAAGGCCCCTATAGATTAGAGAAGGCAGAGCCATATGGAGTCTTTCACCTGAGCCATCCTTCAAGTTCCAAATTCATCAAGGTCAATGGACATCGCTTAAAGCTGTATCATGGTGAGAAGATGAAGAAAAATAAAGAGCTAGAGGTTTTCCTCTTAGAAGATCCACCAACAGAAGCAGACTGAGCTTGTGGACCGTCCAACTTAAGGACGTAAAAGCAAAGTGCTAGGTGGGAGACAACCCACCATGGTATGATCGTTCTTTTTCATTCTTAGTTTTATTTTATTTTGTCTTTCATAAGAGTTCATTCATAATTTCTGCATAATCATTCTGCATTCTATAAAAAAATAAAGCATTCGACACGCGAGCGTCCACGACACGTACGCGTCATATATGAATGCGTGGATAATAAGAATTGACCCGAGAGTTGGGCAAGTGTGGCACTGGAAGTGTGCTTTGCGCACAAGCAAGCCCACGTGTATGCGTACATCACGCGTGCGCGTCGCTTGCATTTTCGTCCGACCACGCGTAAGCGTCTTTGACGCGTACGCGTGACCCTGGAAATCGGCGTAAATGGGTGTTTGGCCAGAGAGTTGTGCTGGCTTGGGGCTAGAACTGTGCTAGTAGCACAATCTTCATCACGCGTACGCGTCCCTGATGCGTGCGCGTCATTTTCCCTTATTGGCCATCCACGCGTGCGCGTACCTGACGCGCACGCGTCACATGTAGTTATGGCCCCAACCCATAATGCACCCGAGAGTTGTGCATACGCGTCCCTGACGCGTCTGCGTCACTTCAAACTTTCGCGATCCACGCGTACGCGTGCCGTACGCGTATGCGTCGCCTGCAACGCACAATTAAACCCATACGCCGCCTGATTTCCATTCTCCCCTCCCCCAATCCTAATTCTTTTTCAATTCTAATTCTTTCTTCATTCCTCCTTCCTTATTCTTTCTTACTATCCACTACTTTCTTCTTCCCTTTTTCATCTTCTACATCAGGTTTCTTTTTCTTCTCTCCCTCTATTTTTTTCGTTCTTCTTTCAGTTATTGTTGTTAATTACTCTTCTTTCTTCTCAATTTTTCTTTTATGCTTAGTTATTTATCGTTTTTTTTTTCATTCTTTTCTTTTGCATGCTTTTTTTTTCATGTTGGTATTCGAGTTTTATTTGGGTAGTACCTTATTATACTTGAGCTTGTGGATATTATGAGGAGTGATTTGACAATTGACATTTAAGTTTGGCTCTCATATACATTTGGATACATTATTTTCATTCCTATTTTAACTTGCACACCAAGTGTTTGTGAAAAGGCTTTTATGGCATTCTGAATCCTATTTTATTCTACTCTTACATTTTAATGCCTCTTTTTCACAACACTTATCCTCTACATGTATTTGGGATTATCATTCACAATTGTCATCATAACAAGTGCTCTTTAATTTGGCACATTTAATACTTGATGCTTGAGTTATGCTTCTCATGCCTGTTTCTGCATGCCATAAACACTCATGCATCTAATTATTATGAATTGCCTTCTCGATCTTAATTGATGTCTTACCTACATGTTGTAGCTACCATGTATTTAAGCTATAATCTTTTCTTTGGCATTCATTATCACTTGGAACTTCCACCTTCTGGTTTTAGTTATCTATATTTTACATTCTTCCTCTCTCCTTCTTCCTTAGGCATGGGTACCAAGAGAGGAAAAGAGAAAGTCACTGACAAGACACCAGCAAGGAGAGGAACCAAGAGATCCCCGGCTAAAGTGCTTCCATCTACAAGCGTAAAGCTGCCAACACAGTGGGTGAAGAGGATCATTAAAGTTGATGAATCAGAGAAAGTCTTTGCCGCCTGGGACTCCACACGGTTCACTAACCGTTACTGCGAACAGATGTTCCCTATCTTAGCCGAAAGGAACTACAACAATGAGCCTCTACTCATTGTTCCAACACACTTTGTTGATTTTGTGGAGCCCCGCATAGAGAGGAGACAGTGGGGATTTTTGAGGAGACAGCCGCGGGAGGCCAACCTATCATGGGTAGTTGAGTTCTACTCTAACTTCTACTCACCTACCCTGCAGACTGTCTATGTTCGTCAGCACCAAGTCCCTGTCTCCGAGAGTGCCATACAGAGAGCATTGGATCTTCCACCTAGTCCAGATGGATTGGATGCATATCAAGAAGCCTCTCTTAAGTGCCAGATGTATCAGTTCGATTGGGATAGCGTCCTTGGAGTTATAGCCCGACCTGGCAGCACCTGGATCTATGGGCCGCATCGATCAAAATCCAAAAGCATCTCATCCCAGTCACTTACCTTAGAGGCTCGCGTGTGGGCACAACTTATGTCCCACTATATCTTTCCGATCACTCACGAGTCGACCTTCACAGCAGACATGGTTGTTCTCATCTGGTGCATCCTGACAGAGCAACCTCTCAACCTGCCCCGACACATGCGGCAAGCCATGGACACGTACAGATAGCGGGTAACCTGCCTTTCCCCGCCTTGGTTTCAGATTTAGTCTCTGCAGCAGGTGTGTCCTATCGGGCCGGAGACACAAAGGTCATGATCCCTAAGGCCGACCAGTATGTCCCACATGGGAAGTACATCAGGCCATCAGTTCCTTCTGCGGGCCAGCCTGCAGGCCCATCTTTGGATACTCTTCCTTCTTCTACCCCACCTTCATCCACACCAGAAGCATCATCCACCCATCAGATGTTCCTTCTGATCCTTGAGAGGTTCGACCTGCAAGACCGGCGAATGGAGCAAATGGAACGCCGTAACAAGCGCCGATACAACTACCTAAAGGAACTCATTATTGGTACTCGCTCACCTCCAGAACAGAAGGACACCCCGGACTCTCCTTCATCCAGTAGCACATGAAGCCAGGGCGAACCAGACAGCGGAAGCGATGCTTCTAGCCCTACCTTACTCCTTATTGATGGCACGGAGGATCGTGCCAAGCCTTAGTGTGGGGAGGTTAGTCATTGACTTCCAGAGGTAATTTCTCTCTCTTAACACCAACATTTTAGTTTTTCTTTTATTAGATAGGATAGCTTGCATGTATGATTTGCTTGGTTAAAGTAATGAGTTTCCTTTCAAGATCCTATTTTATAGTATTTCACTAATTTAAATTAAAAATTTGTGTTAAATTTGTTTGAGGACTGTAATTTGGAACATGAATTATAGCTAAGAACACACCACCTGTGAGATTTGAGCTTAATTATATGGTTATATTATTTAACCATGATTTTTATTCTTGTGTGTTTTCTTATCTATGATTGCAATCTTTACTTTGTTCTATTCTATATGTCCATTATTTAGTGTATTTGCATGCATACATATGATTGAGGCCATCAATTGTTATTAGCTCATCAAATAGCCTACCACTTCAATTACCTTTGATTTCCACTTTGAGCCTTTTAATCTCCATTTGTTCTATATTTTACCACATCACTAACCTTAACCAGAAAAACAATTAATTATCCCATTGAATCTTTGGTTAGCTTAGGATAGAGAATGTGTGTTAACTAAGTGTGGGAAAATTGTGGGAACTTGGGTTGATGAGAAAGTGTTGAGTTTTATTGACGAGATATTGGGAATTTGGGTGCATACTCATGAGAGATCAGAAAAACCATATGCATTGATATGTTATGTTTGCTTTCATGTTCATAAAAAAATAAAAAAATAAAGAAATAAAAAAATTAGCATAAATAAATAAATAAATAGGGGACAAAATTACCCCAATGTTAAGTTCAATAAAAGATCAATGCATATGTGGTGAAATTAAAGGAAAATTTGATACATGAGTATGTGAAGTAAACAAAAGTGAAATTATGGGTAGCTAGGCATGATTTTAGAATTATATAGAGAGTGTGTGTGTGTGTTAGGTGAAAGCTTAGGTTAGTCAAAGATTCATATTATAGCTCACTTGGCCATACATATATCCTCACCCTTACCTTAGCCCCATTACAACCTTGAAAAGACCTCATGATGTTTGTATTGGTACACTAAATATTTGTTGATTGGTTAGATGAAGAACAAAGTTTAGAAAGCCTGACTAGAGAAGAGTAGAGTGAATAACCCTAGACACTTGAGAGATTAGAGTGCATATACACTACCAGTGAGGGTTCAATGCTTGATTCTATGTTCCCTGCTTTCATGAGCCATCTTCTTACAAGTTTACTTGTCTTTTATTGTGTGATTTGAATTAGTGGAATCTAATTTATTTTTCTCTTGAAGAACTTGTTTACTTTCAACCAAGTAGATAGAAACATCTTAGCATATAGTTGCATTCACATACATAGGTTGCATTTCATGAGTCTTACTTGCCCCATTTATTCTTGTGATCTCCTTGAGCTTAGCATGAGGACATGCTAATGTTTAAGTGTGGGGAGATTGATACACCACTATTTTATGGTTTATCTTGTGCTAATTTGAGTGGTTTTTATCAAGTCCTTGCACACTTATTCATACAATTTGCATGATTTCACAATGCCTTCCCAATTTTGTGCTATGGTTGAAAACTTGCTTTCTAAGCTTTAAATTGTGTATTTTAATTCCCCATTTATACCATTCGATGTCGTGATCTGTGCGTTAAGTGTTTTCAGGCTATATAGGGCAGGAATGGCTTAGAGGTTGGAGAGAAAGCTTGCAAAAAATGGAAGGAACACAAGAAACTAAGGAGACAACCAGCGAGGAGCGACGCGCACGCATGGCTCATGCGTGCGCGTGATTTGGAGATTTTCATGGCGACGCGTGCGCGCACCTGACGCATACGCGTGAGAATCGAGATTGCATGGCGACGTGTGCGCGTACCTGATGCGTACGCGTGACTGATGCGTACACGTGACATACGCCACGTGCAGAAAACGCAAAAGACACTAGGGGCGATTTTGGGCTGAGTTTGGACCCAATTTTCGGCCTAGAAACACAGACTAGAGCCAGGGAACAAGCAGAGACTCCACACACATTCTCATTCGCATAGTTTTTAGTTTTAGTTTTGAATCTTAGAGAGAAATTACTACTTCCTCTAGATTTTCTTCATATTCATAATTTTAGAGTTTATGCTTTGGATTTGGATATTGAGAAGAGTCACTACCTCCGTTGAAGTTGCCATTATTCTAGTTTGTTTCCTTATTCTCGTGCTCCTTTAATCGCCCATTAACCCTGTTCAGATACGTATGTTTATGATTTTGGGATTTATTAATGCAAAGAACTATTTTTACCTTTAATTGATTTTTAGTTATTATTTTATTTAGTTTATCATGTCTTCTTTTCTTTCTCTTTTATCGTTTGTGAAAATTGTATTCATGTCAATGGAGTAGACTCCCAACTTGACTTGGGAGTTGATTAAAAGGAGACCCTTGAGTTGGAAAACTGAAGTGTTGATTTTAATTGGAAATTGTTGGCCAATTCTCTAGTCACTAATGCTAGTCCTTCCATAAGGAGAGGATTAGAACTTGTGAATAAGAGTTAGCTCAATTACTTGACTTTCCTTTATTCGGTAAGGGTTAACTAAGTAAAAACAACAACTTCTTACTATCATACTTGAGAAAATCCAACAAGGATAGAACTTCCGATTAATCTTCTCCCAGTCAAGGCTTTTTAATTAATTATATAAATTCTCTTGTTAATTTATATTTCCTTAATTTATAATTATTTATTTTCCTGTTCTCCAACTCTTAAAATTTCTCGGAAAATTCCTGACTAATAAAATAGCACTCTTTTGTCAACTCGTTGGGAGACGACCTGGGAATTCTACTCCCAATATTTTGTTCTTAAAATTGTGACACTCTTTCAAAATTGATAAGCGGAATTTTCGTCGGTTAAGAACTGTACTTGCAACGCTATTTTCACTATAAATTCTTAATCAGCAATTTTCCGCCCGTTCAATGGTCCTTCTCTAAGGCCATCGACTAAGCCCATAATCATAGCTTCAGTTCGTAGATTCTGAATCTCCAAGCAAGCTTTGTTGAATATTTTCGTGTAATCTCTAAGCATTTCTCTGACCTCTTGCTTTACTCTGAGTAAGCTTAGTGTGTGTTTTGTTTTATCCTTTTGAATAGAAAACCTGGTCATAAATTTTCTGGCTAGGTTGTTGAAGCTGGTGGCTGACCTCGGAGGTAGGCCGTCAAACCACTTCATCACAGCTTTGGTTAGGGTGGTAGGGAAGGCTTTGTAATGTATGGCGTCAGAGGCATCCACTAGGTACATTCGACTTTTGAAATTGCTTAGGTGGTGTCTTGGGTCGGACATCCCGTCATAGAAATCCATGTCGGACAATTTAAAATTTCTAGAAACTTTGGCCCTCATGATCTCTTCTATAAACGGGTCGTCTCCTCCTAAGGGGCTCTCCTCCCGATTTGTCATGTTGGTTCGACTTCGGAAGTTGGCTTCCAGCTTCTAGAGCTTTTCTTCTAGCTCTTTACGTCGTCTTACTTCTCTTCTCAATTCCCGTTTTGCCTCCCGCTGTCGTTCAGCTTTGTGTTCGAGCTGCATCAGCCGATCTTGGTGTCCTTGGACCATGTCCAGTATCTCTGTCGCCTGGGGGTGATCCTCATCCTTAGGGTGGTGTACTTCAGAATGGATCCTTCTTGGAGGGGGTTTTCTTAGGGCCCTTCTCCGCGGGGTCCCTCAGTGCATTGTGGTGGATGAGGGAGCATGATGGCATGGCCTTTCGGTTGAACTTCTCGCTCAGATTCAAATGCGGTGCGGCCGTCCTCCTGTTGGTTGTCCGCCGTGGTTGTGGGATGAATTTCAAGTCCCCAGCAATGGCGCCAATGTTTCAAGGATTACCTGAAATGTCGATTTGGGCCTGAACGGGAGGTCCAAGTCCCTTTCAGTGGCAGCGTCCGACTTGTGATGCCGAGGTGCCGCTTGTCTGAATTCCTCGTGAGGAGGTGGGGGTGGTACTTGCAAGAAACTCTAATGCTTAAGTTAGCAAGGACTTTAGGCAAGCTTTTAGTAGATTAGAACGTGAGTTATACCTGGGGGTGCTGGTGTATTTATAATAGAGTTGCTAACCACCTTTGTTGAGATGATCTTATCTTTTCTGAGAGATAAGCATTTCCTTTATCTTGGAAATTTGTTGAGATTCTCCTTCTAGATGAGGTAGAGATTTTAGGGAGTAGTTTGTCTGCTTTAAGCAAGTAGGATTTTTGCCTCATGGAGTCATTGTTCAACCTCTTTAAAGAGGTCGGACTTGTCATGAGGTCCGCCTTTATTGATAGACCTTTTAGTGTTTTTGGGTCTGACTCTTATCTATTGGGTCAGGATATGAACAAAATAATTCTTTTTTTTTTTGGTGACGAACAAAATAATTCTTTGAAATATAATTTTTAATCATAAAAAAATAACACAGCAAACGTTTCCTGAAATTATCAACCTTTGCTATATCCAGCAAAAGTTGACCTTATTAATGAGGTTTGTCATAAAATGTTGATTAAGAATTATGACCGAAGGTGTTGAAGAGCGCAGAAAAGGAAGCGACAATTGTTGAGAATTTGATGGAACACGTGATAGAACTCGATTTGTTGAGTAGTAGTTGCATATATTTTATTGAATTTTGAATTTTTTTTTAATTTTTATATAATTTTAATTGATTTTGTATTTTTTTTTTCTTTAGTTATGATAATTGATATATTTGGATTTTACCTGCAATTTGGACATTGTAACCAAGTACAAAACCCTAAACCCAATTGGTCTAAAATCCAACTAGTGTCAATTACAAATTTTGTTTGTGTTGAAAAAAGGTTAATTTTTAAATTAGTCCATAAAAAATAAGATATTTTTAAAATTTATTTTTAAAATTTTTTTTAATTAAATTGGTCCTTCAAAGATTGCGAATTAATCATATTTGTCCTCAAGTCACTCCATTAACAATTTTTTTCAAAGATTAATGTTGTAAAATGTTAATTAATAACATATATAATACTTGATATGTCGAATTGGATATTGACCAAATATGTTTATGAGAATTTATTAATTTAGTCATTTTTCCCAATTATAAAAATGCTATTCCTAATATGACCTAGTAACTAGATTGATTTTCGTAAATATATTTAGTCAATGCCTAATTGAACATGTTATGTGTCATGTATGCTATCAGTTAATATTTCACATCATCAATCATTGACAAAAATTGTGAGTGGAGTAACTGAAAAACATATATGAATAATTCGTAATCTTTGAAGGACCAATTTAATTGAAAAAATCTTTTTGGCACGAATTTGAAAAATACCTTATTTTTCAAGGACTAATTTAACTATTAACCCGTCGAAAAAAATAAAGCATTGATTAGAAAAAGAAGCATCACAAAGAATTAAAGTGATTGTATTGGAGAAAACATTGAGTCTTCTAAAATAAAATCATTCTCTAAAGCTTTTATATTAATCACATTTTCTAGTTCTTAAAGATTCAAGGTAAAATTCACAGTCAACGATTGAAGTCAAGAATATTTCTTATAATGCCAAATCCTGACCTCTTTACATAAATTGAATAATAACTTCAAATATAAAGGTTCAAATTAAGCAATTTCAATATCATTGGAAAACTAAGACACATAATTCAAAACGATATCCAAATGTCGCATAAAACAGTGAGGATAACACCGCATATGCAAGAGAATTCTAGCTACACGAGGCTTCGCATATGCGAGTGATTTCTGGGTACTCGGACCAAGTTTCTTCGATCTCCATTAACTTGGAGCGTGAATTAGTATTTTTGGGCTCTATGGCTCACCCAGAGGTTGTAGTTGAAGGGAAAAAAGGCTAACAGGAAAAGGGAATTCAAACAAATATCACCCAAATCACATAAGAAATTACGGACCAAGGAATTTAATTTATAATTATTGTACAATTAACAATATTAAGTATTAACAATCATATATACAGGGATGAGAATGTACAAGATCCCTACCTAATCTCACTGAAATAATTCCTCCTTACAGGCGACTCCTTTTAAGAAAGAAGAATTCGGAAGCATGTCGACCAACCCCCCAAACCTAACATTTAAAACCTATATATCTTACAAGAGACAATCCATGTAAACTCAACTAACACTAATGGCCTTTCCTTGATTGTCAAGCTCTCTACTCAGTTTCAGGACAAATTTTGCAGGCTCTCTGGTCAAGACAATGTTCCCTCTCGAATCTTGGACGCTAGGACTTGAATCATTAGAACCCATAACAATTCTGCATGAGTCTGGCGCGTCTGATCCCATTTCAACACCATAATATACCAAGTGGTCTGATATGCTATTCCCACTCACCGACCTGCATGATAATACACTACCTCTTGACAATAGAGTTTGGATAAACAACACTAGTCTATCATAAAATTAATGGATAATCTTTGGTAGTTGGATTCTTATTATTTTCCATAAATTTGTAAAATGGAAACAGTAAATATGAAAATAGGAAATTTAAACATAATGTAAACAACTCTCAATTTTCAATAGCGCTCGTGAAATTCACTGCAGCAGCAAAGTTTACTGTAGTCTATACTATTTAATGGGATTATGACCAAAAAGATTGACTTACCTACTGCAAGTTGGATCTTCACCAGATCCATCACAAACCTTCTCAACCCGATATACCAGACTTCCTAATCCAACGTTATAAAGCCACACCTGCAGTGCACAACAATATCTCAGATTCAAGAACTGGTAAACAAGTGAATCAGGTGCCACAGGTTTGCACAGATCACTAATGACAGCAGAATGGACAACACAAGAAAGCCAGTATAGTTCAAGCAACAAACAACCTGATAGAAAGAGCATTAAAAAAAAAAAAAGAATAATGAGTTTGGAAATAGAAAGCTTTCTCTCATTAAGGGTATGAAAAGGTTTGATGTCCAAAAAAGGCAAAAAGGAACATGAGAAAAATCGTAGCAAACTGCAACCATCAGTGCATAATATGATTAATGATTCCCAATATTTTAAACTTAGGTTTTAAAAATATAGCAGTAAACAAGTGAATTTTTATTGACCAATAACACGGGAATTGAAACAACGAAGCCAGATAATAATATAGACGTGCAGAACATATTTTTTATACATATAACGTGTAATCAGTATTCACCGCTGAAGGTGAAATAATAGATGACAATAACATTGCGTTTGGTCTCCTTGTATTCATAGAGGAATTTATATCCACATTGAGAAATTGGAAGGCTTTGCTTCATTGATGGCGGTTCTCTTTGTACTTATATTTGTGAAAATGATCTCTTATCTCGATTCCTCCTATTTCATAATCCTCCGTTCATCTTAATAAAATTCTTTTATCCCCAACCCCCAAAATAAATAAATAAATAAAAAGTAGATGAAATAGTCAATGAACATTTTACACAAACAAGAATGCAACCTATTAAACTTTTTAAAAAATATAACAGGTCTGATACATATGATGCAAATTTTCATCACTTCATTAAGCCATAATGCCTAACCTCTCTTGGGAAATGGTGGTATGTCTTTGATGGTAAATAGTAATAATATGGTGGCAAATGGGGAACAATGTCGTGGTCATGTGTCACACGCAACGTATTTGGAACAAGTGTGCTATACAGGGATGCAAAAACAGCATTTCCAATTCGGGGTTGTCCAAATGTCATAACCTGAACATTCTTTTCACATCGATTCACCTGTAGAAAGGTCAAATCAAACAATAAACTACTTCATATGTACAAAGTAGGAAAAATCATAGAAGGGGAGACAAAATAGCAATTCAAAGACTTTTAGTTTGGGCATTGGACACTATTCCAATTAGATTTTTGAAGATTAATCAAGATAGAAAAAGAGGTCTTATGAATTTGGTATTAATCCATATTGTAAATATTAGACAAAATTTTTTGCATTAGTGCTTATTACACAATACACCCGTCATTTACCCAGCCCAAGAACCTGAAATGCAAAATAAAACCGGATTTCCAAACACAATGGTTCCACTTCCACAAGATATTATTTAAAAATTTTGCTTGATGAAAAATGCAGATATTAATCATGAAAAGTAGTCGAAGGAAACTTGAACCACAAAGGGTGCATAATGTCCAGCTTTGCAAGATAAGTAAACCGTAATTATAATTACCGTTAAATCTAGACCACAAAATGCAGCCATTGCTCCTCCCATTGAATGTCCAAGCACAATAATTTGAATATTTCCATAAAATTTCTTTGCCCTGTCGACAGCATCCAGAATTGCGGGACGTATTGTTGTGTTGTGGTATGCATTATAAAATCCACGGTGTACCTAGAGAAAATGGTAAGAGTATATCAAACCCAACATTGATAGAACAGAGAACTAATAAGGCTTAACCTTTTAACAGCACACACCATTGCATCATCCATGCCCGGATAATTTATTTCATGCTGCTTCCAGTATAAATCTTCTATCCAGTTCTGTAAGCTGTATAAAAACAGTTACAAACTGATTATCCTCGAATAACTCAAACAACAAAACAACAACAACAACAACAAACCCTTGAATGAGATGCATCTAACAGACTTGAAGTGTTTGACTTTTAGAAAACTATATGAACCTTTGGATTTCTAGACCCCAAATACTGAATGAAATAAATGTAAGCCAGTAAAATGTGAACCTGTGTTCATTAGTTCCTCTGAATGCAATGATAATGGCATGCGGATCATCAGCCACTCCAACAAATGCCTAGAATAAGCAGAGATTATAACATCAGAACAAAGGGTACACTAATAAAATAAAATAACAAACGAGAATCTATTAATTCTATATAAAGGAATATTGTTTCTACAAAGATTTTTTCACCCACCTGCAAGCAGTGCTCAACATCAACCACCAACTCTATAATTTCAAATCCCTGTTTCCATTTTAAGATCTTTATTAAAGAGCCAAATTCATAAGATACCAAAACATAATAATTCAAAGCTCTAAGACTTAAAGTGAATATTCAATGTAAAAATAAGATTCACATTCTTAGCACCTCAGTCAAGCCATCACATCTAGAGCATGTCCAAGTAAAAAGCGCTGTTAAATCTGACAAGTATACCTGCAAGAACCAGTCCTATTTCAGTCCTTTTATGCAATATGTACAGATTTCCAACACTATTTTGCTTTCACAAATAGAAGCTTAACCAAAGCAAAGTTTGAAGTTGAAATTTTCATTATTAATCCTGAATTCTTTATCAAACTTTTAAGATATGATTAGGAAACAAATAATATTTATAATTTCAAAGAAGCTTTGCTATACAGCCTAGATGATGATAATATAAAATGCCCATAGAACTCACCGCAGATGCATATTGCACTAATATTGTAGCAAGTGTATGGTTGTACTTGGGAAGATTAACCTTGTCCCTAGCCTTTAAGTCTGCCAAATTGAAAACAACACATAAGTACACAAACATGAAATGCTCACAAGACTCTGATTCACAGCACGGTTTCATCATATAAGATGAATTAACATTTGTTCGGGTATCATGTAGACATAATGACATATGTGCAGTGTAAATCATTCACTGAATCTTCAAAAAATGAGAGAAGAAAGATACTATTCATTGTGTCATGTAGCGTAAATCAGATAATCATTGTTGCAGTCATGAATGATATATCTTCAGTGCATTATCCAAATCAATACAAATAAAAGGACATGAAAATCTTCTGCAGAGTTTTAAAATGTCATTTGCCAACAATATGATCTATTTGAACTATTTTCAAGTTGGGTATATTGTTATTGAACAAAACTGGTACTGATTTTATGTCCCATAAAAAGAAAACCACACTCTGTAGGTTTAACCAACAACGACCAATATTCCTCCGACTAGATGGTATGGGTTAAATAAATCAAACAACTCTAAACTGCCCCTTTCATAAACCATCTCTGAGACTCTGAATCTCTGTAAACAAACAATCAAAACCTAAGTGTATTGTAATGGATTATCCTGTAACTTTTTTCTTTCCCTCACTAATATGATCACAAATGACACAACCAACAATCATCAAAAAGTAAACATGTACTAGGCTTTTGATTCTATCTCCTTTAATAATAATAATAATAATAATAATAATAATAATAATAATGTTACAAGAGGGATTCCTCACCCTCTCTTCCATTTACCAACAAAAGTAGCAATAATATTGAATGGAAAATTTAGACTCTTACCTCTACCATTAGATGAGCTAAGCAAGCATAAAAACGTAACCAATATCAACCACCATGTTTTCTTCATCTTGTCTGTAATTGAAATACAAAACAATCAGCTGACAACCAAAAGAAAGAGTAAGAAAAGGTAAAACAACATAAAACCATATTTCAACAAGTAAGCATCGATGATTTCAAAAACTGTGCCTTAACAGAGTTAGGGAAAAGACGGATTTGGCACTCGGTATTTTATATACTAAGGTACATATATACAAGAGATGGCTCATTCATCAAATTTCTCCCAGAGCAAAAATTGTTTCTAGTTTAAGTCTTAGGCCACTCAAAAGAACAATTGTACAAATTAAAATAGGGTTAAGCGCAGGTTGAGTGCTTCATTCATCACTGATTTAGCAAAATAAAGCATTAGATGTAATCACTCGAAGTACCAAATCAAATTAACAGAATTTAACACTGATCTGCTCATTTATCTCTGTTTATTGAGCATTTTCATGCGCCACCCTGATTCATTCACTTCATTCATCTTCATATAAACTTAAAAAATTCTCAGCATCTGTTCCAACCAGTCCAAATAAAAATTCCCAATCACAAGGTCATTTTTCAAACATGTTCTCCTCTAGAAATCTAGAACATTCTTTCCTCAACAATGAACAATTAACTACAAAATTTAACAATTAAATACAAAATTTAACACTAAATCAAACAATTTATATACATACAAACACGGGAGGAAGGACCGGCTGCGAGGGACACGAAACAGAACAGTAGGAGCAGAGACAACCAGAGACCGGCGGCGAAGGACCAGACGGAGAGAATCAGAGAGAGCGGTGAGAGGGACAGGAAGGAGACAGAAGCAGAGAACGGCGGCGAACAGCAGAGACGGAGACAAGGGTTGGCGTGCCGCTTGACGGCGGCAGGCGGGGGCCGGCGGTGAGGATGAGAAGGAAAAAATCAAAGAAAGAGAGAGGGATGAGAGGAATTCTTCGAGTGAGAGAGGGACGGACGGAAGGGTTGGGGCTAGGGGCTTTTTTTTTAATAAAAAAATAAGAATTGGTGAAACCGTGAGGTTTTACAACTATTTGACAACTACGTTGGAAAAGATTTGCGTATCGGTAACACTTTCTCAAGTGGGGCTGATTTTAAAACCGAGAAATAAATAATGAGGAGTCAACAAATTTTATTATTTGTTATTATTATTTTTAGTTATTAAATTTATTCTTTTTAGTTTAATAATCTAAGAATGTACTTTTACAATTAGGCATATATTATTTAATATTATTTAATTTTTAATTTTCTTATGATTTTTAAAGTTTACTCTTTATTAATTTGCTTAATTTATATAAATTTTATTTTATTATATTAATATTATTGAATAATATTAATATTAATTATTTAACATATATATATATTTGTTGTATACATATTTCTAGATAATTATTCAACATATATTATGTTATTTGTATGAATTATTTTAAAAAATTATTTAAAAGATATAAGTTTATTTGCTTATTTGAATATCATTAAGTTGATAAAAAAAAATTTTTTTTAATAAAAAGTATCTTTTTTATAGTTTTTACTTTTTAGTGTGTTTGGTAAATTTTTTATAGTAAAAATAAAAGTACTAGAAAAATAAAAAAAATATTTTTTTAAGAAGTTATAATTTATATCTTTTTTAAAAGATTTTTTCTTTAAAAAAAATATATTTTTTATATAATAAATAAATAAAAAGATCTTTGTATGAGATATCCAAATATAAAATTACTTGTACTTTTTTATAAATTTAAAAAAAATAACTTAAAAAATATCTTTTTTTAAAAATTCACCCAAACAAACCCATATCAAAATTTTGTATATCATTAATAAAAATTACCACGTTACAATATAATAGCTTAGTTATAAATAAAATGACTAAAATAAATAAGACAATACACATATATTATTCCCTTATTAAATTACATAATGAGAATACAATAACAAAACATGAATAAAAAATCAATATTAAAGAAGTCATGTTTATACTCTATCAATAAATATGTATGGTTATATTAATTTGAAAAATATAAAAGAACCAAAACAGTATAATAAGATAACATAGTTCAAATATGTTTTTTTTTTCAAAAAAAAAAAAAAGAAAAAAACAGAGCACTTGATTTATATTATAATGTGAAACGATAAAATAATAGTAGAATGAAAAGAATGAATTAACTTGTGCAAAAGAAAAATAAGTATAAAAAATAATTTTCAAAAATTAAAAACAAAATATAAGGTTAACTTTTTTATATAAATAAATTAAAAGTAATTTAGGTGTAGAATTTTTTTGTAATCAAGTTCAAAATAAAATTGGTTCAAAACCTAATAAAAAAAAACGTGCATACATCATTACTCTTTTTTTTCACACTTTTTACGGCACATAAATTTTTGTTGGAAAGTACAAAAATTTATTGATATACTACATAAAATTTTAAAGCATAACACACAATTTTATATATAGTACATACTTATCAATATAGCACATAAATTTTTACACATAGTACACATATTTTTGCACATATCACACAAATTTTTGTACATAGCACAAATTTTTACTACAAATGTATTTTATTAGTTTGGTTAGTCAATATTTTGCGTATATAATCTTCCAAATTTTTCTATACAACACATCAAAAATTCTATGCTATGCAATAAGATTTTTGTGTTGTACGTCAAAATTTATGTGTTGTACGTATTTCATTGGTTGGGTGTCAATATTTTGGGCATGTCGTCCTTAAAAATTTTTTGTGCTGTATACTAAAATTTATGTGATGTGTATCAAAATTTATGTGTTGTGTATCAAAATTTATGTACTTTAGTTTTCTGAAAATTTATAACAGAAGAAGAAGATAAAGACGACGAGGACAATGATAATGATAATAAAAGAGGATGAGGAGAATAAAAAAAGAAGAAGAAATTAAACAACAACAACAATATCAAGAAAAAGAAGAAAAAAAAAGACAGCGATGGTGACAACGATGATGACGACAGTAGTGGCGGCAGTGACAACGACAATGACGTTGAAGAAGGAAGAACGAACGTAAGAAGTAGAAGAAGCAACAACGATGATCATTAAAGGAGAGAGAAGTGGCATGCAAATAAGTTTTTATTTTTAAACAACTTGATTAAACTTGATTACTCAAAAGACTTGGACACCTATCATTTTTGATAAATTAAATATTTTATTTATCAATATATATAATTTATAAGGTATGATGGTTATCAGTGGCTAAGAGAAGGGGACTTGAATCTTGGCCTCCTATTAATTTAGCTTTCAACCTTGCGTTCTATAGAGATTCTGCGAATAGAAGACAGGAGAGATTTTGGTTTTGTCTCCTGATGCAGTAGGAGCCATAACAGTGTTACTTGCAAGAAGAGTTGTAACGAAATGAAGCTTTGTAGAGAAATTAGGAGATACTTTATTTTTGTCTCCTATAGTGCAGAACCAAAAATAGAAAAGAGAGTAGAGAATGACACGCAAATGTATCTTGTTTCAGCTACCCAGTGCAATGTAGCCTACATCCAGTCTCCATCACAACAATGATGAAATTGCACTATCTTTTCAACAGATTACAATCAACAATTCTCCCTAGGATCTACCCAGTCCTATATGGGACAAGTCCAAATTCTAACCCAAAATAAACTTGATTAGGACTCACCCTAGCTTTCAACTGCAAAATGCTAATCCAACTTTCAAGGGAATCCACTCAGAATCATGACACAAATAAAACAGAAATACTTACAAAGGATTTCTAAGATAACCTAGGCTTTTTCTCCAAGTTTAATACTCTACCTTTTTTCTCTCATTGGCTTTTTCTTACAAACCTCACCATTTGCCTTTTACCAATGAAACTCAGACAGACTAAACTGAAAAAAAGAAATACAACATGAAAACTATGAAGGAGAAGAATAAACAGCTCAAAGAGCTATGGAAACCCAAATGTGTGCTCTCACTCCTTATTCCAATCCTTAGTCGTTCACCCTTATTATAGAAGAGTGAAGCTCCCTAGGCTTGAAACATCTTCAGCATTTTGTTTGTCTTCTTCTCCAACAATCAGAATCAGCAGCGGCATTCACAGAGGAAAGAGAGGGCTGAAGCAATGACATGCAACCATATCTTTCTCCTTTAACCTTTTTTCTTCATGCATCTTAAATCTGGGTTGTGCATCTTTACTTAGTCCCAAGTTTGTTTCTTGACCGTTGATAAACAGCAGAGCACCATTGACTTTACGTTCTTTATTTTTTCAGAATGGTGCTTATGACACAGAGGATTTCTTCAACATTTCTTGATGAAGAATAAATGAGAAAATCTCCTTTTTGTGGTTCTCTATTCTGATGAGATATTCTCTCTTGTTTTAGCCTTTTTTCTTTCTCTTCTTGCTTGAGAATGGAAATTAGCTTTTTGTTCTTTATTGTGCCCTAACTCCAGAAATTTTTTTTCTTTCTTCTTGGTACAAAGAGTGATGTGATATGAATTTTGAATTACCTAGTTGGAGTCTAAGTGAAGTGTATGAATTTGAGTGTGTGGTCCATCGATTGGACTTTATATTTTTATTTGGGCTTGCTTTCTTTCTTATTTATTTGGCTAGAGACTTGTTTTATATCATGAGAAACTTTTGTGATAGAGCAAGTAACTCTTGGTGTAAAACCCGGTCAAACCGTAATTAATTAGATAATAAATTAAATAGGAGCGCATATGGTTAGAAAATTTAGCAATCGGAATTTGATAATTTAAATGTGATATTTGGATTCAGTGAATTTTTCAGAGTCGAAAAAGATAGTTTTCTGCATAAATACGCGCACTGGAATTTTGACCGGCAGTACCGGTTGAGAAAAGTGACTATAAATAAATAAGGTTAAGAAGTTAGGATTTATAATTAGGGAAGGTAGAAATATTTAAAATGCAATTTAAAGCGCTAATCTTAAAGGTTTTGGCCCAAAGTTGGGCCAACGGACTAAACTAAATGAATTGAGCCCAAGTGGATCCAAGCCCAGCATATGTAAGCCTTAACTTAAAGCCATTCAGTCACCACAACCCTCATTTAGTGTGGTTGTTGCTGAAATGAAAAGAGAGAGATGAGAAGAGAGAAACTCTAACTCTCTTTGATCTTCAAATCATCATAACTTTCTCTCCGGAACTCTGATTGACGAGCCGTTTACGGTCACACGTCACTCTTCTCATCCTCTACAATTATATCTAAGTTTTATGGTGATTACTCTATTCATCTCTGCCCAGTTTTTGAAATTCTCTACTGTTATGCATTTTTGGGTAGTTAGTGTTAAAATATTGTGATTTTGGTTGTTTAGGGATACTCTAACATAGATTCTAAGTGGGTTCTATCCCTATTTCATATGGACTGAGGTAAGAAGTACTCAAACCATTGTGATTTATCAATTTCATGAACCCTAGGTTGATTATAAGTGTGAAAATTGATTATGTTAGAGTATTGGGTGATTTTGGTGCACAATTGGAAGATTGATATTGCTTAAGGAGCTTTGATGAGACTTGGAGCTAAGAATTGGTGGAGACTTTCAAGAAGAAGTTCAATTATTTTGGCCACAAGAGGTACGGTTTAAGTTTCATTTAAGTACCGTGTGGTGTGATGAGAATTCCTAGGCTAGATGTCCCTAGGATTAAGTTTGGATTGTGTAAATGGTTGGTACTAATATGCATAGTTGATCTGTAATATAAATTAATGATTGGGTTGAGAATTGTGTGAAATTGTATGTTTGGTGTGTTGAGAATTTGATGCATTGGAAAATAAATATTGGTTTGTGGAATATGCATTTAAATTGTGAATTTGGGACAGAGGCTGTGAATCTTGGGCCGGATGCCGAAAAGAGGTAAGGAAGGTAAGTTGATGTGTGTATTGTGTGATGATATAAGAGATTTGATGGATTTTAGATATTGAATGTATGAATAATTGGTTTGGTTATTGAATAATAAGGTTTGAGGAATTGAGGTGTGGAATTTGATAGTTTTTGGTAAAATTGTGTAGATGAGGTAGGTTTGGTTTTGGTTGAGTGTAATTATGTGACTGTGGTTGGGTTGTGGTCATTTGGATGAGTGAAAATGAATTTGACTTGTGAACATTGGGAAAATTGGTGATTTCTATTTTTGGGTAGAAACTGATTTTTGACCAACTTTGGCGGTCCGTGACTCAGTCCACAAAGTTTGGAATTCTTCAAAATTGGATTTTTATGAAAGTTTATTCAACGATCTTTCTAACGGTTCAAAAAAGGATGAAAAAGAAACTTTGTAGAAGAAGTTACGTGTGCTGAAAGTTTGGGGTTTGAAAATGTAATTCTACAGCTCTTTAACTTAGTAAAAATTTTGGAATATCGGGCTTCCACGTGCACGCGTGGCCGACGCCCACGCGTCAATCTCGATTTTTACTCACCCATGCGTGCACCTGGCCGACACGTATGCATCGCTGCACGGATGTGGATGCCTTGTAGAAAATCTAGAGAGTTGTGCGGGTATTGTGCTGGTTTTGTGCGAGACGCACAAAACGCACCCACGCGTACACTTGGCTGACGCGCACGCGTCACTCTGCTTTTCTGACTCTCACGCGTGCTCATGGGCGATGCTCACGCGTCACTCCACTTTTCAGCCTTCCACGCGTGCGCATGGGCGACTCGCACGCGTGACCCTGTTTTCAGCCAAAGTTGACTTTGAGTTTTTAAAGCCGAATTTCAGACTTTTAAGCCTCCATTCTCACCCTTTAAGTCCTAAATCTTTATAGTATGTCTAGTAATAAAAAAAAGCTAGGACATGTGGCAACTTGTGGATGAAGTAAAGAGAGAATCAATGAGGAATGATGAGTAATGATGATTGTATAAGTTGCTGAGGGTAATGATGGAAGTGCGGTGTATGGCGTGGGCCAAAAGGCTGTATTTAATAATGATTATTGGCTGGTTATGGGTTATGTTATGAGCCGGATGGCTATGATAAATATTGATTTATGGCTGAAAATGAAAATATGGCTTTGAATGATTGTTTTATCTTGAGCTCTCTTTCTCGAAAGTGCGACCCCAGAGAGATGAAGGAAGGTGAGGATCCCCTCCCTTGTTCTTCCTGATATTGTAAAATCGCCCCCAACGAGATGGTGGGAGGTTAGGATCTCCTCCTTAGTTCCTCCTGGGCATATGAGAATGTATCTCTTGGGTAGATGCAAGGGTTGTGGTTGCACCCTACTTGTTCCAGGTTGGTTAGCATAGAGGCTCCCCGGGTAGACGCAAGAGTTGTGCTTCGTCCCACTTGCTCCGGGTCAGAGAGTGTGATGCCTGGCTAGTAGCGGCAATAGTGGTGACTCCACTCGCTCCAGGTTGAGCTTTTAAACACCTGCCTGGGTAGATGCAGTGGCTTTGGTCCACTTGCTCCAGGTTTGGTTTGCAACTCCTGGGGTAGATGCAGTAGTTAGCCCCCACTTGCTTCCAATCGAGTATGATGTGAGATTGAAACTATCTGAGTCTCGAATTTCTTTGGGTAGATGCAGTGGGTCGGCTCCACTTGCTCCAGGTTGAGATTCGAGATTCTGCTGACCCTATGTTGTAAGTGTGGCTGGACACTGTGAAAGTTCTGGATGAGCTCGCCCCCGTGAATAAACACCAGTGTGGGTGTTGTGTGATTATGATTATGATTGTGAATAACTTGAGTTGGGGATGCACGACAGAGGGACAGTCCAATGGTTAGCTACCAAGACTTGTCGGGTTGGCTTTATAATCGACAGATGAGACTCATCAGCCATAGGGCAGTCATACATCATTTGCATGTGTTTGAATTGTTTGGGTTTGCCTATTTGTTTTGGATTGCTATATCATATATGTTATGTTACCTAATTATGTGCTACTTGTTCTACTTGTACTTTAGTTATGTATTACTTGCCTGTATTGCTTATGTTTGTACAACTGAGAGGTCCCTCATGCTGGTGTTGGTGGACGCTGAGGGCTGTTCTTGACAAGATGAATTGATGATATAATTGAATAATGATGATGATTATTGAATGAGGAAATTGAGCTCCCTGGGTAGACGCGGTGAAGTAATTTCACTTGCTCCAGGTTGATAATGAGATAATTTGAGCTCCTTGGGTAGACGCAGTGATGTGATTTCACTTGCTCTAGGTGAGGATATGAGGTAACGCCATAGAATTGCTGAGACAAAATAACTGGTGATGGTTTGGCTTATGATTCTGATTCTTATTTGTTGGAGAGTTAGAAAGTCGGGAAGCATGAAAGATATGAATTAGATTTAGCATTCCCTTATGACAGTTGCCTGTTTATGGGCTAGTGAGAACATAGGGTGAATATTTGGTGAAAGGAAGTTTAGGATGTGATGAATGGATTTTTGATGGTATAGAATTTCACAAATGAATTCTCGTTGCAAGTATAGTTTCTAAACCAATCACTAATCCTTTCATACAAAAAGTTGTTTATCACTAGTACAAACCCCTAAAATTTATAAACCGAAGTATTGGACCTCGGGTCGTTCTCCCTAGGAATTACAATAAAGTGTCTTGTTATTGGTTATGAGTTATTTTGGGGTTTTGGATGAGAGGCATGAAAAGTAAATGGCAATGGAAATAAACTAACTACTATAAAAGCTCTTGGCAAGATATGAGAACTAGAAGTCCTATCCTAGTTATCCTTCTCAATGGTGATGAAAATTGTTTATTGCTACCACTTAGTTAACCCTTACTAATTAAAGGCAAGTCAAGTGGATGAATTGACTTGAGCCACAAGTCCTAGCCAACTCCCAAGGAAAGGCTAGATTTAGTGCATTCCAAACCAATTAGCAATCTCTCCAATTATCAATCAACAAAGGAATTAGATGACTCAAGTGTCACTAATTACTCTACCATAGCCAAGAGGAACAAAATCTATACTAAAATCCAACCAAGCATTTCATCAAACACTTGGAAGGCACAAAAGAAAAGTATAGTCAATCACAACAAGAATGAATTCTAACTACAATTGAATGTAAAGAATTAACAACAACAATCAAGGAAATCACAATTATCATGAATTACCTCAAATTGCATTATTGAAAGAAAATAAAGAGAACAAGAGTATCTCAATTACAAAACCTAGAAACAAAATAAGAGAAATTACAACAAGAGAATAGGGATAGAGAGAAGAACCAAAGTGTAGCAATCATCAATTGAAGGTAGAAGTAGAAGGAGACTTGAATTAAACCTAGAACTATGAGATCCTAATCTAACCCTAATTCCTAATCCTAATCCTAGAGAGAAGAGAGAGCTTCTCTCTCTAGAAACTAACTACAAAGCTAAACTAAACTAATTAGTAATTAACATATGTTTCCCTCTTCACTCCTTGGGTTAAATAGCATCAGAAATGAGTTGGATTGGGCCCACAAGGCTTTAGAATTCGTTGGCCACGTTTTGCTTTAAGTGAACTAGGTGGCAGCAACGGCGCGTGCGCGTACTTTGCGTGTGCGCGCCACCATACGTGTAGCAAATATGGCAAATCTTATATCGTTTCGAATCCCCGGATGTTAGCTTTCCAACCCAACTGAAACCGCATCAATTGGACCTCTGTAGCTCAAGTTATGGTCGTTTAAGTGCAAAGAGGTCGGCTTGACAGCTTTCCGGTTCTTTCATTTCTTCATGAGTTCTCCACCTTTTCATGCTTCTTTCTTCATTCCCTTGATCCAATCTTTGCCTTCTAAATCTGAAATCACTTAGCAAACATATCAAGGCATCTAATGGAATCAAGAAGAATTAAATTTAGCTATTTTAAGACCTAAAAAGCATGTTTTCACTCTTAAGCACAATTAAAGGAGAATATACAAAACCATGCTATTTCATTGAATAAATGTGGGTAAAAGGTGATAAAATCCCTTAAATTCAATACAAGATAAACCGTCAAATTGGGGTTTGTCAGGATGCTTAGTAAATTTTTATTGCAATGCATTGTATTTATTTGGCACTTTTATTGTACTGAGAACCCATGGGTCAGGGGTTCTCATTCCGTATATATCTCTTGTTTTTCAGATACTGGTCCAAGTGCTCAGAAGTGAGCTGTGGTTCATCTGAAAGATGGCGAAGATCCTTATATTCTCTACTTTATATTTGCTTAGAATCTCTCCACCTTTATTTTGAAAAGCTTTATTATGTATTGAACTCTTCTGAACTTGCCTATAGAGGCTCTCATGTTTCTTTTGGGAGAGATTAGGAGATACGGTTGTCAACTACTTTCATACTATACCCTAGCTGGCCTAAACTTCGCGGGTCGCGACTAGTGGCTATTTACTTATGTTATATGTCTATATACTGTCCTTCTCTTACTCTCCTTCATACCTTTATCTGTATATCATTTTCGACTTCACGCTTTATCTTTTAGTTGTCGATGCGTGAGTGACACGACTTCGTGATTTTATTTTTTACTCTTTTCAGGCTTCTCGATTAATACCCCTTTTCTATTTTACTTATAATTATGTAATAAAAATCTACCTGAAAGTCATACCACCGTAATATCATTGACTTATGGCTCGAGCATAAGGATTTGAATATTAGGGTGTTACACTTGAGCCATTATTGTGAGTGTTTGTGAGACAAAGTACTATGTGGCTTGGGTTATAGCTTTTTGGACTATTCTCCATTTAATTTGTTCTATGCACACTAAACAAAATACATTACATAAATAATTTGACAATTAATCTAATAATGTTTAGTTATCATCTTAATCATAATTTAGTTCTCTAAACTCAACAAGGTATTTACTAATTTATGTAATATTATTTATCTCGTTTATGAGATAATTATGAATATTTATAGTGTAAATGAGATAAGTCATAATTTTTTTTACTCTATCTCATTTACAAATAAAATATGTGGAATTTGAAGCAAAAGCATATCTCGTCTACAGTTATCAGAAATAATTTACATGTTTACATATGTATTATAAAAAAATTATTTTTAAATTAATCCAATTTTTTAGCGTATAATTATTAATATCTTAAAATAGTTACACTATGTGTTTTAATACAATTTAATTTTATACAATATTATTTATTTGAATTTTTTTAATCCAATTAATATTAAAAAAATATATAAAAATTTTTGTAACTAAAATTAATATCTCAATTAATACTTGAAAAAGTACATAAAAAATTTAAAATTTAAACAATTTGTTATTTATCAATTTAATTAAATTTTATTTAAATTTATTTTTGAATTTGTAATAAGTACAAGAAATATGTATTTGGCTAACTTTCAATCCTCTTTAATTTGGCCTCTTTTTCTATTACTTATTTAAATTCTTCATCCATTAATTTTTCGTTTTTATTTATCTCTCCTGATTTTTTAGAAATTAGATTTGAAACATGTTATTTGCAAACTTTTTCCTTTAATCTATTGATTTTTTATTTTAAAAATTTATAATTTAAATTTTATTAATCTAATTTAAAAAATAATACGAACAAACGTTATAAAATTTATTTATATATAATTATAAATTTTTAATTATTTTTTATTTAGATTATACTACATCTAAATTTTACTAGTAGATCGATCTAATTCTATAATAAATTATATCAATTTATTTTTTAACTCTACTTATATTTCAATTACAGTATACTATACATGTATCTACTTATATTTTATTTACAATATAATATACAAATATCTCATTTACAAGATAAACGAGATAAATAATAAAACAAAAAATATAAATTATGTCTAAATTATTTATACTAGTTAATAAAATATTTAAAATGTTTATCTAAAAATACAATCCCAAAATATAATCATAGTGAATAATTCATAAAAAAAATTAAAACTAAAAAGAGAAAAAAGAAAGATACATATACATTAAAGTTGGTCATGTGTTATTTAAAAGAAGGAATGCAACAAAGAAAATAATACTACCAAATACGAGGATTTATACAATGAAAATATTTTTGCATTAGTTAAATTCATAAATTAAGTACTAACAAATAAATAAAAAAGAGTAGTTTTTCCTATCGATAGAAGAAATCAATTTAGATTAGTCATTAACACTATTAGACACACACATGCAGATTTCTGACTATCGTTTTAACAACCCGTGATGAGACAGTAGGATTTATTAACAGCTAGATCATCGGTAATAAGGATTTACCTCGAAAAAATTAGGTTTTTTATTTTTTGGAGATTAAATTTGTAAAACCCAGAAAAAATTGCTAGATAATTAATTAATAAATAAATTAAGAAAAAAGAAGATTAAGAAAATTCAAATTTATAATTTAAAAAAATAAAAATATTTTAAATACAAATTAAAATGCTAATCTTAAAAGTTTTCGCTCAAAATTGGGACAATAGGTTAAAATAAGTGAACCAAGCTCAAGCTTTCAACTTATACAATCTTCAACTTATGTAATCTTCATTTGATCATATCTTGAGCCACGATGTTTCGATTGATGAGCCGTTTGCATTCACACGAAATTTTTGTTAAGCTCTTCAGTTCTAGCAAAACAAAGTAGGTAAGAACTCGAAATCCATTCTCCAATGTCTAGCCTAACAGATTTCACATTTTTGGGTATTGTTTTTGAAAGAGCCTAGCAGCGGAAACGACACAAATGTCCAACACAAGAATAATATGGAAGCACTCACAACACAATATGGTAGCAACTATAACAAGCAAATATAGCAAGTAAAGCAATAACAAGAACACACCGAGATTTTAACGTGGAAAACCCCCTCAATGTGAGAGGTAAAAACCACGGGTCGTCCAAACCAATGAAATAGCTCTACTATAATCAAATAAGGTACAAGAGAGTCTCAAACAAAGCACAAAAATGTGCATATAACCAGCCAAAACATCAAATCACCAAAGCTTACAAAAGAGAAGCAAGAAGATGAAATATACCCACAAAAACAGAGCTACTGTCGAAGCCAATTTCTCTCTCTGTAAACCTCCAATTAAAATCTCACCGTCCAGAATGAAGAATAAGATGTGAAGAATCTACAGTTCAAATTTTACGTCGATCCAACGGTGAAAGAATCAGAAAATGCCGTTCAAAGATTGTTGCTCTGTGTAAAAATGGAAAACCTAATTTCTCTCTTGCGAAGCCAATTTCTCCTACTGCAAACCTTCAATCAACATCTCCACTGACCAAAATGAAGAACAAGATGAGGGGAATATGCAGTTCAAATTTTAAGCCGATCCAACAGTGAATGAATGAGAAACTGTCATTTGAAATTTGCTACTTTACAAAAAATGGAAATTCTATTTTTTCCTCTTCTCTCTCTTTTGGTGGCTACTCTCTTTTTCTCAAATTGACCCAAAAAATCTGAATTAGGGTTGTGACACTAGAGTGCAAGAATACACCCCCAAAAAGTTGGACTTGGGCCTCACAAAGGAGAGAAAAAAACCCAACAAATATCCCCCTTCTCGACTAGGTGGAGGCCCTCGCCATTCCGGCGATCAAACAACATGTTTCAAATTTATCTCTTGACAATGCTTTTGTCATCATATCAGCACCATTGTCATCAGTGTGAACTTTCTCAAGTTCCAACAACTTGGAATCTAACACATCCCGTATCAAGTGATATCTAACATCAATATGTTTAGATCTTGCATGAAAAATAGAATTCTTGGTAAGATGAATAGCACTTTGGCTATCACACAACAACACGTAACGGTCTTGCTTGAAACCAAGTGCTGCAAGAAACTTCTTCATCCACAACAACTCTTTACATGCTTCAGTTGCTGCAATAAACTCTGCCTCTGTAGTAGAAAGTGCAACACACTTCTATAGCCTTGACTGCCATGAAATAGCTCCCTCTGCAAACTTGACTAAATAACCTGAAGTAGACTTTTGAGAATCAATATCTCCTGCCATGTCTGCATCAGTAAAGCCAACTAGCAAAGGTTTCTCACCACCAAAACTCAAACTCAAGTTAGTTGTACCTTTGAGATATTTCATAATCCATTTAATAGCATTCCAATGTTCTTTACCTAGATTAGAGAGAAAACGACTCACAGTACCAACCGCATGAGCAATGTCTGGTCTAGTACACACCATAGCATACATCAAGCTTCCAACAGCTGAGGCATAAAGAATTTCATTCATTGCGTGTTTCTCCTCATTAGTGGTTGGACACTGGTTGGTACTCAACTTAAAATGAGGAGCAAAAGAACTAGTAACACATTTGGCATCATTCATGCCAAACCTTTGAAGCACCTTCTTTATGTACTTCTCCTGTGACAAATAAAGCTTCTTGGAATCTCTATAACGAGTAATAGTCATACCCAAAATCTGTTTGGCAGGACCCAAGTCCTTCATAGCAAAGAACTTGCTCAACTGTTTCTTCAACTCATTAATCCTCAAAGCAGTTTTTCCCACAATTAAAATATCATCAACATAAAGTAAAAGAATGATAAAATCATCATTAGAAATTTTTTGCACAAATACACAATGATCTGAAGTTGTCTTACGGTAACCATGCTCCCCTATAACAGATTCAAACTTTTTGTACCACTGTCTTGGAGCTTGCTTCAAACCATAAAGACTCTTCTTAAGTTTGCACACAAAATCTTCCTTTTCTTTAACAACAAAGTCCTCCGGTTGCTTCATGTAGATTTTCTGATCTAAATCACCATGAAGAAAATCTGTCTTCACATCCATTTGCTCAATCTCCAGATCAAGAGATGCTGCTAATCCAAGCACAGCACGAATGGATGACATCCTCACAACAGGAGAAAAGATCTCCTCATAATCAACACCTTTTCTCTGGCTAACCTCTAACAACCAATCTAGCCTTATACCGAAGCTTAGAATTGTGTTCTTCATTCTTGATTCTAAATACCCATTGATTCTTCAAAACTCGCATACCCTTTGGTAGCTTCACCAACTCATAGGTATCATTCTCAAGCAAGGACTTCATTTTTTCTTGCATAGCTTCAAGCCATTGAGCTTTGCTTTCATCTTCAACAGCCTCTCCAAAGCATTTAGGTTCTCCCCCATCAGTCAATAAAACAAACTCATGTGGAGAATACCTTGACGAAGGCTTCCTCTCTCTTGTAGACCTTCTGAGTACATTTTCAGGAATTTCCAAAGCTGGTTCTTTATCTTGATTATCATCACCAACTTCATCAAGTATCGGATCAACTGTTCCATCTTCGCCTGCACTTGTATCATGCTCATTATTTTGAGCTTCAACTCTACCATCTTCTACCATAGGCATAGAGGGAGTAATATCCAAGTCAGAAAAATTATCACTAGGCTGAACCATTGGCTTCTCCGCATTATCAACATCCTTCAGTGTTTGGTCTTCAATAAAGATAACATCTCTACTCCGAATCATCTTCTTGCTAACAGGATCATAAAACCTGTAACCAAACTCATCCATGCCATAGCCAATAAAAATACACTGCCTAGTCTTTACATCAAGCTTAGATCTCTCATCTTTGGGAATATGAACAAAAGCTTTACATATAAAAACTCTTAAATGATCATAAGAAACATCTTTACCTGACCATACCTTCTCTGGCACTTCAAATTGTATGGGAACACATGGTGTCCGGTTCAAGATATGAACAACAGTGCTCAAAGCTTCACCCCAAAAAGATTTTGCCAATCTAGATTGTGACAATAAGCACTAACTGTTTCAACCAATGTTATGTTCATCCTTTCAGCCAAGCCATTCAACTGATGAGCCTTCGGAGGAGTCTTTTGATGTCTTATAACATACTCTTTACAATAAGCATAAAATGGACCTGAGTACTCACCACTATTGTCAGTACGAATATATTTCAACTTCTTCCCAGTTTCTCTTTCAACAGAAGCTTGAAATTGCTTGAACACATTCAAAACTTGATCTTTGGTATTCAAAGTGTAAACCCATAATTTCCTAGAATGGTCATCAATAAAGGTCACAAAATAGATAAACCCTCCAAGTGTTCTTGTCTTCATCGGCCTACATACATCAGAATGCACCAAGTCAAGTATTTCTGACTTCCTTAAAGGTGGATGACTCTTGAAAGAAACCCTGTTTTGTTTCTCAGCAAAGCAATGGTTGCACTTAAAGGTGGTTACTCTTTAGTTGCCAATGCTTCACATGTTTCTTTTGATCACAATGATGACACTCAATATTCTTATACTTTTCTCGAGACTTGCTTCTGCTTTGATCTCTACTTTTAGGACATCGACTTTTGTTTCTCCCCCTAGACTTAGAAACAAGAACATCTGAATGTGTAGTCGATGTACCTTGTGACTTTCTTCTCATCTCTTCATTCAAAACACTTCTCTTGGCAAGATCCATAGAGATTACACCATCAAGAGCAGAATTGGACAATGACATTCTGAGAATTTCCTACGAGTCTGGTAAGGAGCCAAGAAGTAACAATCCTTGAACCTCTTCATCAAACTTGATACCCATGGAAGATAACTGATTCATAATTCCTTGGAAGTTATTCAAGTGATCTGTCATTGATGTCCCATCTGTATATTTCAAAGCCAACAACTGCTTGATCAAAAACATCTTGTTATTCCCAGTTTTCCGAGCATACAACTGTTCAAGCTTAATCCACAGGGTCCGAGCATGTGTCTCTCTAATAATATAGTTCAACATATTATCATCAACCCACTGCTTAATATATCCACAGACTTGTCTATGCAACAAAGTTCAATCATCATCAGATTTATCATTAGACTTCTCTGTACCAAAAACTGGTTGATGAAAATTTTTGACAAAAAGCAAATCTTCCATCTTTGACTTCCATAAATCATAATTAGGACCATTAAGAGTGATCATCCTACTAGTATTAGTATTAGCTTCCATTATTCACAGAATCACAAGCCCAGAAGAAATACCAACAAGCTCTGATGCCAGTATGAAAGAGCCTAGCAGCAAAAATGACACAAATGTCCAACACAAGAACAATATGAAAGCACTCACAACACAATATGGCAGCAACTATAACAAGCAAATATAGCAAGTAAAGTAATAACAAGAACACACTGAGATTTTAACGTGGAAAACCTCCTCAATGTGAGAGGTAAAAACCACGGGTCGTCCATACCAATGAAATAGCTCCACTATAATCAAATGAGGTACAAGAGAGTCTCAAACAAAGCACAAAAATATGCATATAACCAACCAAAACATCAAATCACCAAAGCTTACAAATGAGACGCAAGAAGATGAAATATACCCAAAAAAATAGAGCTGCTGTCGAAGCCAATTTCTCCCACTGTAGACTTCCAATTAAAATCTTCACCACCAGAATGAAGAACAAGATGAGAAGAACATGCAGTTTAAATTTCAAGCCGATCCAACGGTGAACGAATGAGAAACTGTCATTTGAAATTTGTTACTTTACAAAAAAATAGAAATTCTGTTTTTTCCTCTTCTCTCTCTTTTGGTGGCTACTCTCTTTTTCTCAAATTGACTCCAAAAATTTGAATTAGGGTTGTGATACTAGGGTGCAAGAATACACCCCCAAAAAGTTGGGCTTAGGCCTCACAAAGGAGAGAAAAAAACTAATAGTTTTTAGTAGATTTAGTAATTTTGGTTATTTAGGTGTGATCTAGTAGTGGGTTATTATGGGGTTTTGTCCCAATTCACAGTGGATAAGATAAGAAAGCTCTATACCCTAGTGATTTATCATATTTGTGAAACCTAGGTTTTGATTTTGGTAATTTATATAGTTTAGCTTGGAAATTCTTGTTGGTTGGAATTGAATTGAGGAATTGGTGCACTTGGAATTGATCTTTGGTGGCTAGGCGTAGTTGAGCTTGTTTGAGGACTCAACTTGGTAAATTTGTACATATTGGGAATTGGCAAGGTATCGTTTCAGCTTCCTTTATGTAATATATAATATTTTGTGACACTTAGGCTAGTGGCCTTTAAGATAGGATTGAATGATGTGGTTGTATGACTAATTGCATGTAAATCATATGGTTGATGATGATTTGGATGAAAGTATATGGTGGAATATGAATATTGATGATTATGATGATTGTGATTATTTGATGAATTATGATATTAATAATGGATAATTGTTGATGTACTGATGATTGATGATGTTGTTGTTGATAGATGATGAGAAATTAGAGAATTTATGATGATAAGTCAATAAACAATGTTTGTGATGGTTTAGAATGGTGTATATGCGAATTGTTTAATGTTGGGATTGTTGATTGTGTTTAAGATGGTTATACTGAGAAGACATTAAGGAAATTATGAGGATTTGATGGTTTGATAGCTAGATACTTGAGAAATGGTTAGAAAGGGTTTACTATGAATATTTGAGTTGTGTTGAGTGTGTTTTTTTTAGTTTGGTTTTAGAAGTTTTGGAAAAACTAGAGAATTGTCACTTTTGGTAAAAACCTATTTTTAGTAAACTTTGACGGATCATAACTTGAGCCTCGATTTTTGAAATTGATTGGATTTTATTTTAAATTAAAGATGATTTAAAGGCTTTAAAGTGATATAAAGTTTGAGGAAAATGGATTTTCATAGAAGAAGTTATGAGCGTTTGAAGTTCGGTGCAAAAATATGAAATTTTGCAGCATAAAATTTTTTTAAGTCTGATACAGCATGCATACGAGGCATAGATATGTGATAAACCACTATTTTATGGTTTATCTTGTGCTCAATTGAGTGGTTTTTATCTACTCTTTACCCACTTATTCATACTATTTGCATGGTTTTACATTTGCCTTCCTAATTATGTACTTTGATTGAAAACATGCTTCTTTGATCTTATATTTGCTTATTATTAATCCTCTCTTATTACCATTAGATGCCTTGATATGTGTGTTAAGTGTTTTCAGATATTATAAGGCAGGAATGACTCAGAGGATAGAAAGGAAGCATGCAAAAGTGGAAGGAATACAAGAAGTTGGAGAAATTGCTAAGCTGTCTAGCCTGACCTCTTCGCACTCAAACGGCTATAACTTTGGCTACAGAGGTCCAAACGACGCGGTTCTAGTTGCGTTGGAAAGCTAACGTTCGGGGCTTCGATTTGATATATAATATGCTATAGTTCCCCTGACGTTAGATGACGCGACCGCGTGATCCATGCGGCCGCGTCGCAGTGACAGAAATCCAGCGTGGCAAAATTCTTCTCCAGCGAATTCCGGGCTGTTTTCGACCCAGTTTGCGGCCCAGAAAACACAGATTAGAGGCTATAAAGTGGGGGATTTCATCCATTCATAAAGAGGCTCTCATTATTTTACAATTTTAGGAGTAGATGTAGTTTTTAGAGAGAGAGGTTCTCTCCTCTCTCTTATGATTAGGATTTAGGATTTCTCTTAGTTTTAGGAGTGACTCTCAATCCCAGGTTCTTTATTTTTATTTATTTTCTCAATTTAATTTATGAACATCTATGCAGATTTAATTTCTTTTGTTAATGCAATTCGAGATATTTTCAGATTTAAGATTGCTTTGCTTATATTGATGCTTTTAATTTAATTTAGATATTTTTCTTCCTTTTGGCTTTGGTCAAGTAATTGGTAACACTTGAGTTGTCAAACTCAGGAGTGGTTGAATTTGGCAGATTTTGCTTTAGCTAGGATTGCTCTAACACTAGTCTCTCCACAAGAGTTGACTAGGACTTGGGGATCAAGCTAATCAGTCCACTTGACTTAACTAAGTGGGATTAAAATCCAATTCTCATCACATCTGATAAGGATAACAAGGACAGGATTTCCAGTTCTAATACCTTGCCAAGAGTTTATTTTTCAGTTATTTATTTATTTTTATTGCTTTGAAAATATACCTGTGCCCATTGCCCAAACTCCAAATTTTCCCAATTTACAAACTCATAGCCAATAATAAGAACATACCTCCCTGCAATTCCTTGAGAAGACGACCCGATGTTTAAATACTCGGTTATCAATTTTAAAAGGGGTTTGTTACTTGTGACAACCAAAACGTTTGTATGAAAAGACTTTTGAAGGTTTAGAAACTATACTTGCAATGAGGATTTATCCGCAAATTTCTAGACCACGCAAAAGTTCTCTCATCAAAATGGCGCCGTTGCCGGGGAATTGCAAACGTGTGCCTTATTATTGGTTATTGTAAATATTTGCTTTTTACTTGTTTATTTGTTTTTATTTTTATTTTTATTTTTTTTGCTTTTTCGTACATTAAGAGGTTATTTGTTTTTATTTAATTATTAAAAAAAAAACAAAACTTTTCAAAAATTTGTTCTTAGTGTTCATCTTGATCTTCAAGTTGTTCTTCACGTTCATCTTGACCTTCAAGCTGTTCTTAGTTGTTTTCTTCGTTTTGATCTAAAAATTTGAAATTTGGTGTCATTTTATTATTTTTCTCTTTCCTCATTAAATTCAAAAATATTTTTAATTAATTTTTTTCGAAAAAAAAAATTCAGATTTTTATTTTTAAAATTTTTATCTTATCTTATCTTATTTCAAAAATCAAATTTCAAAATTCAAATTTAAAAATTTTCAAATTTCAATTTTAAAAATTTTTCAAATTTCAAATCTCAAATTTCAAATATTCAAATTTCAAAAATTTAAAATTCAAATTTCAAAATTTCAAATTTCAAATTTCAAAATTTAATTTTCAATTTCAAAATTTAAATAACCTTTTAATTTAAAATTTATTTTTATTTTCGTTTTTAATTTTTATTTACTACTATGAACTCTTACCCTTTTGGCTATGAGTCTGGTTACAATTATGTTGCAGGAAGAAGAAATTACAATGAGAACAGGCATCAAGGTTGGAACAATCAAAGATGGAAGGAGCCACAATGATTTGATCAACCCTCATGGCAACAACCACCTCCATTGGACTATCAACAACCACCACCATATGCCTATGAACCCTTTTCTCAACATAACTTTGGACCACCAAACTCACAAGCCCCTTTCCGCCATTCACCTCCATATGACCCTAACCCTCAACCACCATACCAACCAACTTATGAGCCATATGAACCATATATAGAACCACCCCAATTCCAATCCAATCACTCCCAACCACCACCACCACTTTCTTTTGTAGCATGTCCAAGTCCAGCAACCCGAGAAGCAGAGGATCGCCTAAGGGAAACAGTAATTAAATTTCAGGCAACCATTCAACAACTGGAGCAAGCATTAATTCAATGGGCTTCTAGGCGCTCAAATATACAAGGATCAGCCACAGCTCCATGTGGACAGTCTAGTGAAGAGCGTAGGATGAAGGAGATACCAGAAACCCCAGTGGACAAGACAGAGAATGAATTCATACTAGAACAAGTAGAAGAAGTTGTCATTGTTCAAGAAGAAGAGTTGGTTGAAGACTTAGGAGATGCAGAACCTCCATGGGAAAGTCCAGTCATAGAACCCCCTTCCAAGATGTTTGAAATTGATGCTGAGGAGGGTGTACAACCTCCAAGGCATATCATAGATGAAGACTTGGAAGAGGTTGATCAAGAGATGGAGATTCAAGAAGAAGAAGAAGCACAACCTCCCATGCCCTTGGAAAGAAATGAAGAGGAGATTGAATTGAAAGAAAGCTGCCAAGAGGAAGAGGTTGGAATTGAAGAAGCTTGCAAAGAGGTGGTAATTATCAGAGAAGAGCACAAGGGAGTGGAGCTTGCAATTTCATTAAAAACACCTCCCCCTAAGTTGCCATCATCCTTCACAACATTCAAGTGGGTAAAATTCATATCCTATAACTTTCTAATCCCACTTGAATATGGGCTACTGGAGACGGATGGTCAACTTAGAGCTCTTTGTGACATTAAGAGTAAGAGAAAGATGGCCAGTGGTAAGAATTGTCCTGCAAGGTTCATCATGGTTGGAAGCTTTAAGTTTAAATGTAAAGGTTAGTATAGAGCTCAACTGAATGGGTCTAGGAAGTTGTTTGGCCGCCTACGTGAGAATTCAGACTGCTTGCCACCCGGAGGGAACAATATTGCTCAACCAAAAGACGGGTGCAAAGGCAAGGTCTGGGACTCCGGAATCCATTCTACCAATCACCACTCTTGGGGCCTGGTCACTTGCTTTAACTTACTTGAAGGCTTTCTGCGCCTAGTTTGGGACCCCGGAGGACACTGGAATCACAAACATTGGTGGAGATTCCTGGATGAGTTCAAGCTCAAGCCACCATAACAGGAAACTCACCAAATGTCCAACTTAAGAACTTTAACTAAAAGTGCTAGGTGGGAGACAACCCACCATGGTATAATCTTTCCTTTTTTTCAATTATAATTTTATTTAGTTTTGTTTAATTTTGAATTTTATTTTATTTCATTGAACCTGGAGTTTTGCATCACATTAACACTGCATTCTGCATTTGTTTTCAGATAAAAAAAAGGAAAGAGAGCACGCGACGCGACCGCATCAGCGACGCGTCCGCGTCGCAAGGAGATGAGAGAATAATAAATTGAACAGAAAGTTACGCAGGAGCAGCGCTGGAGGCGTGCCAATGGCACAAATCGTCCCACGCGACCGCGTCGCTCACGCGACCGCGTCATATGGGAATACTGGCCTCCCACGCGATCGCATTCCTCACGCGGCCGCGTGACCTGAAATCGACGTAAAAAGGGTGTATGGCAGCAAGTTGGGCTGGAGTGAGGCTGGACTCGTGCTGGAAGCCCAAACCCTCCCACGCGAACGCGTGCCCCACGCGTCCGCGTCGTCTTCAAAAGATGGCCACTCACGCGTCCGCGTCACAAGCGGCGCACAGAATATCCAGATCAGCCAATTTTCTTATCTCTTTCTTCCCTAATCCTTATTTTTCTTCTCTTTTTCTTATTTCTTTCTTCTTCCTTTCTTATCTTCTTTCCCTTCTCATTCTTCTTATTTTTCTTTTTATTTTATTTTAATTTATTTGCATACTTTCATTCATTGCATTATTTTCATTGGTGTTAGAATTTTATTTGAGTCATTATTCCTCATTATATGTTTGACAATTATTATTATCTTCTTTAAAGGATTGCTTGCATGTTCACTGTAATACTTTCTATACCTTCTTCACCATGCATGCTATGTGTTTGTAAAAAAAAAACTCATATGGCATTATGCATTTCTCTATGTTATTATACTATTTAATGCTTGCTTTTCATAAACTCCCTTTACTATTTTAATTGAATATAATTGTCAATACAAACATGGTAATTTATTACAAGTAATGCTTGGTCTATGCTACTCATGCCCTTTTCCGGCATGCCAATAAACACCCTGCATCCACTTATCTTTCGATGCACTGGCTATTTTTCATTGCTGGCTTTTCACATGTACTCGAGAGCATGTGTTAATGTCAATTACATCCTAATGTGCATCCATCACCACTCTTCCATTCTCTTCTTTGCTATATATCTATTTGAATTTAATTTACTTTCTCTTCCCTTCTTCAGGATGGCCACCAAGGAAGGAAAGGAGAAAGCTACTCCCAAACCGCCAGCAAGGAAAGGAACAAAAAGAGCCCCAGCTGAGGAACCACAACCCCCATCCACTTGCACATCTTAGCATGCACCGAGGACGGTGCAATCTTTAAGTGTGGGGAGGTCGATATCGATCTCCATGGGTTAGTTATTTCCTATTTTAACACCAATGTTAATTTGTTCATTGTTGCATCTGCATATTTGATTGCATGTTTATTTGATTTTGTGCATTTAGTTACTACTTGGTTAAAGTAATAAAATTCTTTTTAGGACCCTATTTTTGAAAATTTTCACTAATTTAAAATGAAAATTTTTGTGTTTAACTTGTTTGAAGTTGTATTTGGAACATGGTTTTTAAGCCAAAGAACACACAACCTGTGAGATTTGAGCTTATTTATATGGTTACATTATTTAACCATAAATATTTTATTCCTGTGTGTTCCCTTCTCTATGATTGTAATCTATATTTTGTTCCAACCTATATGTCCATTATTTAGTGTATTTACATGTTTGCATATGATTGAGGCCATTATTTGATTTTATCTCACTTATCCCAAATAAGCCTACCCTTTAAATCACCCTTGTCAGCCACTTTGAGCCTTTTAACCCCCTCTTGTTCTGTATTTTACCACATCACTAGCCTTAAAGCAGAAAAATAATTAAATATCCCAATTGAATCTTTGGTTAGCTTAAGATAGTGTGTTAATTAAGTATGGAAAAACTGTGGAAACATGGGTTAATAAAGGAAAAGTATAATGTTTCTAATTTATTTGAATATCAGGAATTTCGGAACCTACTCATGAAAAACTAAAATAGAAAAATAATAGAAAATCCATGTGCATTGATAAGTTATGTTTGTTTCTCTACAAAAAAAAAAGAGAAAAAAGAGAAAAATCTAAAAATACTCAATAAATAAATAAATAAGGGGACAAAATTACCCCAATATTAAGTTTAATAAAAGATCAATGCACATGTGATAAAAATTAAAGAAAAATTTGGTACACGAGTATGGGAATTATACAAAAGTGAAAATTTTGGGTAGCTAGGTAAAGTATTTTTAAATTATATAAAGTATGTATATGTTAGGTGAGATCTTAGACTAATCAAGGATTCACTTTGTTAGCTCACTTAGCCTTATATATATATACCCTCACCCTTACCTTAGCCCCATTACAACCTTGAAAAGACCTCATGATGTTTGCATTGGTACATTAAATTTTTGTTGATTGGTTAGATGAAGAACAAGGTTTAGAAAGCATGACTAGAGAAGAGTAGAGTGAATAACCCTATACACTTGAGAGATTAGAGTGATATACACTTCCAGTGAGGGTTCAACGCTTAAATTCTATGTTCCCTGCTTTCATGAGCTGTCTTCTTACAAGTTCACTTGCTTTTTATTGTATGATTTGAATTAGTGGAAATTGGTTTGTATTTGTCTTGGAGAACTTATTTACTCTTAACCAAGTAAGTAAAAGCATTTAGCATGTACTTGCATTCATAGGTTGCATTTCATACCATTCCTCTTCATCTTTATAGTTTCCCTTGAGCTTAGCATGAGGACATGCTAGTGTTTAAGTGTGGGGAGGTTGATAAATCACTATTTTATGGTTTATCTTGTGCTCAATTGAGTGGTTTTTATCTACTCTTTACCCACTTATTCATACTATTTGCATGGTTTTACATTTGCCTTCCTAATTATGTGCTTTGATTGAAAACATGCTTCTTTGATCTTATATTTGCTTATTATTAATTCTCTCTTATTACCATTAGATGCCTTGATATGTGTGTTAAGTGTTTTCAGATATTATAAGGCAGGAATGGCTCAGAGGATAGAAAGGAAGCATGCAAAAGTGGAAGGAATACAAGAAGTTGGAGAAATTGCTAAGTTGTCCAGCCTGAACTCTTTGCACTCAAACGGCTATAACTTTGGCTACAGAGGTCCAAACGATGCGGTTCCAGTTGCGTTGGAAAGCTAACGTTCGAGGCTTCGATTTGATATATAATATGCTATAGTTCCCCTGACGTTAGATGATGCGACCGTGTGATCCATGCGGCCGCATCGCAGTGACGGAAATCCAGCGTGGCAAAATTCTTCTCCAGCGAATTCCGGGCTGTTTTCGACCGAGTTTGCGGTCCAGAAAACACAGATTAGAGGCTATAAAGTTGGGGATTGCATCCATTCATAAAGAGGCTCTCATTATTTTACAATTTTAGGAGTAGATGTAGTTTTTAGAGAGAGAGGTTCTCTCCTCTCTCTTAGGATTAGGATTTAGGATTTCTCTTAGTTTTAGGAGTGACTCTCAATCCCAAGTTCTTTATTTTTATTTATTTTCTCAATTTAATTTATGAACATCTATGCCAGATTTAATTTCTTTTGTTAATGCAATTCGAGGTATTTTCAGATTTAAGATTGCTTTGCTTATATTGATGCTTTTAATTTAATTTAGATATTTTTCTTCCTTTTGGCTTTGGTCAAGTAATTGGTAACACTTGAGTTGTCAAACTCAGGAGTGGTTGAAATTGGCAGATTTTGCTTTAGCTAGGATTGCTCTAACACTAGTCTCTCCACAGGAGTTGACTAGGACTTGGGGATCAAGCTAATCAGTCCACTTGACTTAACTAAGTGGGATTAAAATCCAATTCTCATCACATCTGATAAGGATAACAAGGACAGGATTTCCAGTTCTAATACCTTGCCAAGAGTTTATTTTTCAGTTATTTATTTATTTTTATTGCTTTGAAAATATGCCTGTGCCTATTGCCCAAACTCCAAATTTCCCCAATTTACAAACTCATAACCAATAATAAGAACATACCTCCCTGCAATTCCTTGAGAAGACGACCCGATGTTTAAATACTCGGTTATCAATTTTAAAAGGGGTTTGTTACTTGTGACAACCAAAACGTTTGTATGAAAGGACTTTTGAAGGTTTAGAAACTATACTTGCAACGAGGATTTATCCGCAAATTTCTAGACCACGCAGAAGTTCTCTCATCAGTATGCGACACGGGTAATGGAGGTCTGAATTTTCTGATGCCTTTATCAAACACCTAGATGACTTAGGTTCGGACCATAGGGCATTGTTATTATGCTCACACTAGAAGGAAAGGAGATCTAAAAGAAGATTTCGATTTCAAGAGCGATGGTGTGAGAAGGAAGAGTTTGGCAATATAATCAAGCAAGCTTGGAGGCACGAGGTAGTAGGGTCAGCAATGTTTAAGTTGGCTGGGAAGTTAAAATCTTGCAGGCACAAGCTAGTAGAGTGGAAAAAAACCTCTAATTCCAATTCAAATTAAAAAATTATGAGCCTTAAGGAGAAGATATCAGACGAAACAAACAAAGGGCAGCTTGCAAATGGAGCAACAATCCGTATTTTAGAAGCTGAACTTGAGGAAGCTTGTGAGCAAGAGGAAAGATATTGGAGAGAAAAATCCCAAATACAATGGCTGAAATTGGGGGGGGGGGGATAAAAATACGAAGTTCTTCCACTCCAAGTTTCAGGCTAGGGACAGAAGGAACAAAATTAAAGAGCTTAGAGATGAGGATGGGGAGACGACATCGAATGCGGTGGGCATTGCTAAAATCGCTCAACGGTATTTTGAAAAACTTTTCTCAACCAGCTTTCCTAAAGATCCTACTGAAGAGTTACAAGGAATGCCTAGAAAAATAACAGCAGCAATAAACCGAACTCTGGTGAGGCCTATTTCAGAAAAAGAAGTCAAATCAGCTGTGTTTTCAATTAACTCTTTCTCAGCTCCGGGTGAAGATGGTTTCATGGCTAAATTCTTTCAACGCTATCGGGAGACTATCAAAGGAGATGTGCTCTGTGCTGTCAAGAGTTTTTTGGTGGAGGTAGAGTACTAAAAGCTTTCAATCATACCAATATCTGTCTAATCCCTAAGGTGAATGATACTAAGTCTTTGAAACAGATTAGGCCTATAAGTCTTAGCACTGTTGTTTATAAAATTATTTCAAATATAATTGTTCACAGATTGCAACCAGTTATGCACAAGGTTATTAGTGACTCACAAAGTGCTTTTATAAAAGGAAGACTCATTAGTGACAATGTTTTGATAGCCCACGAATTTATGCACTCTCTAAAGAATAAAAGATATGGAGATTATGAATTTGCTTTGAAACTTGATATGAGCAAGGCGAATGACCGGGTTGAATTGAATTTTGTCTGGACCATGATCGAGAAACTGGGTTTTTGTAAAAAGTGGGTGGATTGGATTAAGGAACTGGTGACTACGGTTTCCTACTCTGTTACTGTGGATGGTGCACTTCATGGTTATTTTAGACCATGTAGAGGATTGCGACAAGGCGATCCTCTTTCCCCTATCTCTTTTTATTCTGTGCAGAGGGTCTATCCTATCTGCTCCACAGAGGAGAACAGAGCCTAGATTTTTCTGGGTTGAGACTAAATCGCAGATGTCCTAAAGTCAGCCACTTTTTTTTTGTAGATGATTCAATTTTGTTCAGTAAGGCTACGATCAAGGACTGCCAGAGTTTACTCAAGGTCTTAAGTAACTATGAAGAGATTAGTGGACAAACAGTTAACTTGGACAAATCTTCAATCTTTTTTAGCAGGAACACGCCCACCCAAACCTGAGATATGTTGTCTGAATTACTACACGTTCCACACGTGGGTAACCAGAATAGATACTTGGGCTTGCCGCCGTAGTGCAGAGGTAAAAAAAATCCACCTTTAATTACATCAAGGATAAAGTGCTACAGAAACTGCAACATTGGAAACAGACTCTACTATCATCGAGTGGAAGGGATATCCTTATTAAGGCGGTGGCTACAACAGTGCCTATTTACACTCTCAGTTGCTTTAAACTCCTAGAGACACTAATAGAAGACGTACAAAGAGCCATATTGCAGTTTTGGTGGGGCCAAAAATGATCGGAAAGGAGGATGCAATGAATTGGGTGGAGAATTACTTGTAGGTCTAAGAGCCAAGGGGTCTTAATTTCAAAGATCTTAAAGCTTTCAACCTTGCAATACTAGCCAAACAAGGATGGCGACTACTTACAAGAACAAATTCTCTAATCTCTAGGGTATACCGAAGTAAATATTTCAAAGACTCCAATTTTCTCCACGCAGAAGTTGGAATCAACCCTTCCTGGGGATGGAGGAGCGTAGTAGAGGGCAGAAAAGTTTTGGAAAAAGGTATCCTATGGAGGGTAGGCACCGGTTCAGATATCAAAATAAGAGAAGATTCATGGGTTCGTGATTATCTGTCTATTACTCCTAATACAGAGACTAATTCAGAGCACAATCCTACATGGGTTTCAGATCTACTTTTACCAACCAAATCATGGAACCAGATACTAATACAAGAACTATTCAGACCAGATATTGCAGAGGCAATCATAAACACTGAAATCCAACAAGGTGATGATGAGGTTACCTGGCTAAAGGAGAAAAATGGATGCTATTCAGTAGCGTCTGGGTACCAGCTAGCATTCCAATTCTTCCACCCCCACTAGAGTTTTTGTCAGAACAGTGTCAAAATAAGCAACTATGGTCTGATATTTGGAGCATCAAATGCCAACCCAAGATAAAAAATTTCCTTTGGAAAATTATGCACAAAGGCCTACCTGTTCAACAAAGGCTAAGTGAAAGACTTCCATCAGTGAGTCCATTATGTCAGCGATGCAACAGGTTCCCTGAAACAGTTGCGCATTGCCTCTGGATGTGCACCGACGCTATTGAGACCTGGAGAATCACTAATCTACCTGTTCCAACTTTAATTAAAGAACCATTGATTTGGTGGAGTGAGCTTGACAAAAATCTGAAATTTGTGAGCAATGCGACAAAGTAGAAAGAATTCACAGCAAATGTATTATAGCAGATTTGGATTACCCGGAACGAGAAGCTATTCGAGAATAAGAGACGCCATCCTCTTCAATTGGTTGATGCTGTTCGCCACGCCATGAGAGAAGACCGACACCGTTCTTGACCTTTCTTCCTGGAGATCTCCTTCACTTTTATTCACTTTACCTTTTGGTTTACTTTACTTTTTGATTTTCTTTCTTCTATTGAATTATGTATTATGGCTAAAGTTGGATCGTTCCAACCTTTCTCTTGTTATGCTGTCCTTTTTTGGACCACTCATTTTTATTTAATAAAATGAATTTTATCTTGAAAAAAAAAAGAGATACATTCATAATTATCTTGTTTATACTGTAAGCGAGATATGTGTATTATTATTAAAAAATTACGATTAAAATAATATAATATTATTTAATCGTAATTTTTTTAATAATAATACACATATCTTATTTATACTGTAAATGAGATATGCGTATTTTTTTAAATTATATATATATATATATATATATATATATATATATATATATATATATATATTTATAATTATTTCGCCTACAATATAAACAACATAAATGAACGAGAACGGGTCAGATTTTCCTTAGGCTAGTCTCAAGATTCATTTCTAAGACTTACAATATTTATTTTATAATATTGTATAATCTATCCTTGCATTTTTCATTGAACTTCTTTTTCTCTAATGTACTCATCCTAATATATATATATATATTTTTTTTTTATAATTATTTCGCCTACAATATAAACAACATAAATGAACGAGGACGGGTCAGGTTTTCCTTAGGCTAGGTCTCAAGATTCATGTCTAAGACTTACAATATTTATTTTATAATATTGTATAATCTACCCTTGCATTTTTCATTGAACTTCTTTTTCTCTAATGTACTCATCCTAATTACTTCTTTTATAATAACGTCTGTTGTGTATGTATATAAATAAGCGAAGCTTGCATTGCAAGCTACTATTATTATTATTATTATTATTATTAATGTTAAAAGATTATTAAAATTTTATTATTTTTAGGTATTACTTAGTCATTAATATTTAAAAATATAAAAATATTATTGAATTATTAGACTAAAAAATTTAAGCAAAAAAACTGAATTAATAATTAAATAATAACAAAAAATAATAAATTTGGATGATACTCTAACATTTTCTTTATTATTATTATTATTATTATTATTATTATTATTATTATTATTATTATTATTATTATTATTATTATTATTATTACCTATATGCTATTCAGAGTTATAGATGAAGAGGTACAATAATATACTCACTAATATCCTATTATGACTGCGGTATATCGGGTTTGTTATCTAGGGTGTTACAAGAGACGAGAGAGGAAAGCGAAAGGGGAGGTTGTGAGAAGATGAGATCGATCAGAGTAGCAAATTGCAAGGCAAAGAGGTAGTGAAAAATGGAGTGGTGACATTTTGGCAAGGCTGAGAAGTGACTGAGAGTGATGGAAATTGGTGATAATAAAGCCACGAGAACTGAGGAAAATTGTTTTGGCCATTAACTTAGTGACACAAAAGTGGCTTCTTTTACGCGAGATATAGATTTGGCAGGCTTTTAGTTTGGTGGGTTCAAAGTCTTCATAAGTTCATATGACCATTTTTCTTGTTCTGTTTAGCGAATCAACCCTGGTTCGATCTGTTTTGACACTCTTAAATGACTACTATGTTCAAATTTCTATTATGTTTAAAATATAATATAGTACAAATGACAGAGAGATAAACGGGATAAGATAATGATGACACAACATTCTTGAATGTCATACCTCGTGACTTGAATAATATACAAAGTGGTTAGTTAGGGGTTTTGTTTTTATTCAAGTTTGTGAGATAGGTTAGCGTGTGTATATATAATGGTGAAGTGTGAGAGTGAATGTTCACCATGACACTTCAGCGTATTAATATTCAGCATATGTTAGCTTTATCCTTAGCCTGTTCCTTTTTCTAAGAATTGAAAAACTGTTATCTCCTTTCTGTATTAAAACCCACAAACAAATTATAATAAATAAAGTATATGTGAAGCCTTCAACTGCTGTAAAAATAGTACTAGATAACTTGCTTAATTATCAATTAATTGCAATATTTAAACGTATATACTTATAGTAGATTTTGTTGTTCCAACTTATGGACTAATGTTATATATATATCATCGATTAAGACTCCAAGACCATTTTTTAAAAATAAGTAAGGTTACACGTTTTTTTATATTAGTCAATATTTTTTTTCAACACCTGATTTTTATATTATTAAAATTGGAATGTAAAATTTAGAATATACTACTTATTAATATTTAGAGTATTCACTAAGTATTGGCTAAAAATAATAAATTTTATTTTTCATATAACATTATTTTTCAAAATTTTATATCTCAATAAATCATCCATATATGAATTACATTATAAAAAATCTGACTAGCTATTTTAAATTAATTAACTCAAACTTAGAAAGAAAAAAATGCTTCTAATAATAATCAAAATTGATACCTAATTAAAAGTTCAAAGTATATATTCTTTCAAGCATAAAATCGTTTTCTCACCCCCTGTCTAGTTTTATTTTAGACAATTCGCATCTTATTGATTGGAAAATGACAACCTTTTTTCTATCCTTCCTTTCCGTTAGACACATGGACCTTTTTGTGAAATTCTCTGACAAGTCTTGATAAGATTTAATGACATGTCACGTTGGGCTCTATGAAACGGCACTACTTCTCCTCCATGAACGATAACCATTCGATTAGGACACTTAAACCTCTATAGAATCATCAAAACGACATCGTGAATGGGAGTGAAATGAAAGGTCTCTCATGATAAACTCCAAAGAACCCTCACTCCATTCTTTGAATTACAGAAAACCCTAATGAATTGACATTTTTTCCTCCAAAATATTGCTGATGAAGAGCTTTAGTGAGGTGGTCATGACGATACTATAAGGAAGGAATAGAGCAACTAACGGAGGTTTTTATGGAGTAGCAATGGTGTGTCTATCGCTTTCATCGAGGTAACTTTTGTTTAATCTTTTTTGAACTGCGTCCAATGGTCTTATTTTTGTCTTTTTTGGATCCTTCTTTAATCACTTTAATAGAAAATGCTATTTTAATATGTGATTATGTCGGTAATCAATTAATTAATTTTTTATTTGTTGAACTTTTTGCATGTAGATGTCTTTTGAAGTTATCCTTGTGTTTTACCATGGGAGCTAGTTTGAAAAGGACTTTAATGGGGTGTTGTGGCAATGTGCACAGATTTCCTCCATTATATATTAATATTGTCAATTTCAGAGATTTTGAGCTAATGTTTAAGGGACTAGCGTATGTTAGTTAAAAACAGATGTATTGGTATGACTCAAGAGCACCTAATTTGGAGGCTAGATTGCATGTTCTTAAGGGGGATAAAGAGACTAATGAAATGTGTGATAAGAAGATGGAAGATACGGAGACTGATTTGTGACCACAATATAAATAGGCCACAAGTTTTGAATGATATAGCATATGATGGAGTTAGGGTAAAAAATGATTTCTCCTTCTTTGACGGGTATGAAAGTGCAGAAGATGAGGCTTATGAACCTCCCCCTCCTGGATTTGAGTCTCATAATAGTAGTAGTGTTGAAGAAATTCCAACACCAAAGGAAACTACTAAGAAAAAGAGTATTAAGGAGAAGAGTAGTGAGGGGCCTAAGAAGAATGTAAGAACCGAGACTAATTAATCGTCTAAGTAAATAATTAATATTGTCCAAAATAGGATCCAAAAATTTAGAATGAGAATTTGAGGATTTAAATATGATTTTTAGACTTAGTAGATTTTTCTGAGTCAGAAAATGTATTTTCTGCGAAAACTCGAGTAAAATCGCGAACTGGCAGCCGAACCGGTCGAACCGGTTTAAGTCTGTTCGGTACTGTGCGAGAAAAATTAAAAACAATTGAAAACCTTAGGAAAATATTTAAAGGCGAAAACTGGACGTTAATTTTAAAGTTTTGGCCCAAAGTTGGGCAAAACGGGCTAAAAACGCTAACGAGTTGGACCGGGCCCAAGCCCAATATATATACTCTCATTAAAGGCCAATTCAGCACACAACACTCTCATAAACACAACACACACCAGCTGAAAGAAAAGAGGGAGAAGAAGCACTATTAATCATCATCTTGCCATGCTCATAACTTGAGCTACGGAGCTCCGATCACCGCACCGTTTACGGCCACGCGATCCTCGCGGAGAGCTCTACAAAACTCACCCAAGAAACTGGTAAAAAAATCACGAAATTTCTCTTAGTTCTTCCTTCCAAAATTTCAAATTTTTAGGGTTTTGTATTGAGTGAAATTTTGTAATTTTGGGTATTTAGGTACACTCTAGCACTTGATTCCTATTGGGTTTTGACCCAATCTACATTAGGTAAGGTGAGCATACTTGATCTCTTGTGGTTTTGTGTATATATGAAACCCTAGGTTTGATTTGTAGAATTTGTGTAATTTCTAGCTTGAATTGGTGTTGTGTAGAGTATATTGGTGACTTAAATTGCTTGAAAGTGGACTTGGTGGCTGGACTTGTTGATCTTGGTTGAGGATTTGGTGAATTAAAGCTTGTCGGAGTTCAATTTTGGGTTTTTGGCATATTGGAAATCGGCCAAGGTATGGTTTCAGTTTCCTCTACGTAATATATAATATTTCTGGACATTTAGGCTAGTGACCCATATGATAGGATTGAATTTAATTGGTTGTTGGAGTTGTTGTATGATGATTTGATGATTTGGGTTGTTGATGAATTGAATTGTTGATGTTGATAGTATGGTATTGGAGATTGAGATTGAATTTGATTATGATGATTGTTAGTAATGGTGGAATGATATTTGATAAATGTGTTGGTTGAAAAATGAATCTATTGTTATGTATTTGAGAATGGGATTGATGATTGTATAAGGTGGAGTGGTGAATTGAGGTATGAAAAGTGTGAAATCTGATGTGTTTTGGGAGTTAATGAGATGGTGGTTTAGTGTTGGTTGTGAAACTGGAAAATTGAGAACTTGCGAAATTTTGGTAAAAACGAATTTTTGGTGAACTTTGACGGATCATAACTTGAGCCTCAGTATTCAAAATTTGTTGGAATTTGCTTTAAATTAGAGTTCATTGAAAAATATTTAAATGGATATAAAGTTGTAAGAAATAGATTTTTGTAGTGAAAGTTGTGATCATTCAAAGTTTGGTGTCAAAATTTGAATTATGTGAATGCTGCAGAATTTGTGATTTCTTGTTTTTGTGCGCACGCACACCCCTGTGAGTTTTTGAACCTGTGCGTACGCACAGTCTTGTGCGTACGCACACACAGGGGAAGGCTTACTGATGGGAGCGCTAGCACGCCCTGTGCACACACAAAACCAATGAAGTTTGGCAAGCTGTGCGAACGCACAAGTTGGAAGGTGCATTCTGATGAGGGCATTCGCACGCCTTGTGCGAACGAAAATAATTGGAAAATTTTACACCTGTGCGTACCCACACCTCTATGCGTACGCACACATTTTGAAAATCCTGCTGGGCGTGCGCATGCACATGCCTTGTTTTTCAACTAAATTTTTGTTTTTAACTGTTTCACCTTCCCAACAAGCTTGTAACCTTCTGTGACACCTATTTAAGACTCTTTGGCTTATTTTCAGGTATCAACACATGGAAAAAAGTCCTAGGAGATTTTATTTGGTTATACCTTGAATAGTTAGAGAATGGAGGCTTAGGTTTCTGGTATACTGAGGATGGGTTTGGTGGAGTGAAAAGGGAGAAAGATACATGAATTGAGAACTGATGAACTAATGAGTTCGGAAAGGAAATTGTGAATTGACAGTGGTTGAGATGAGTTGAGAACTCGGAGTTGGAAATGATGAATTATTGATATAATAAAATAATAAAAATTTCAAAACCACTAATGTAACACTTTTAGATTGAGATTGTTGAGACGCTATGCGTCCGGCAGGAATGGCGGTTGGATCCCGCCTGTCGAGGTAGCAGCGGCGGCGTAAGGGAAGTGGTTCGTCCTGCTTGCGTTGAGATGTGAGGTTCATGGCAAGAGTATCTCGCTCGCATCCCTTCGGATCACTAGAGTGTGCAGGCACAAAATCCTGGACGGTGTTCCGAGAACTATATCTCGAGGGTTCCCATTATGATTCTGAAGGGCGACATCTCCATGGAGATGTGTCGGGTTGGCAGCTGAACCGACAATGTGATATCACAGCCAGTAGGACAGGCATTCATCATGTGCATCTTCTATCTTTTTGTTTGCTTTGCCGACTTGTAAGTGTTTGCCTAATTGTATAACATGCCTAATTGCCTATTTGAATTACTTGCCATATATGTCTATACTTGTGTTTTACTTGCATTGTAATAATTGTGTATTTCTACTGGGATTGAGGAGGTTCGGAAGGCGGCGGCGATGGGATCGCATGGAGGATAGGTTGGTAAAGGCTGTGGTACAGCGGAGAACCATTAGATTAGAAAATCCTTTAAGTTAGAATACCCCTTTATCATGTTATGGTTTAAATTATTCTTTAATGTTTTAGTTATGCTTTAAGATAAATCTTGTTATGGATATGAAGTAATAGGATTGCCTCTGGCGTCTCGGAGTCTTATGTCTTACATCATTGGGCACTGTTACCATACTGAGAACCTCCGGTTCTCATACCATATTCTGTTGTTGTTTTTCATATGCAAGTCACAACCCACCTCGGTGAGTTGCTTCGATGGAGACAGAGCGGAGGATCCCGGATATATTTTGGAGCCTTTTTGCTTTTCTTGTTCTTATCTCTCATCTTTTGTATGTACTTTTTCCTAGAGGCTTACTTTGAGAGAAAAACTTGTATAAGATGTTTTTAACTTTCAGAATTTCGTATCGTCTGTATATAGCTAGCCGGCTTAAACTCCACGAGCCGTGGCTAGATGTTTATACTATTATACTCTTCTATTTTGTTATATTATATCTATATCCTGCGCGTTAAGTTTGTAGCTTTGTGTGTATGTTTTGCGCTTTTCAAATCCTGTTTTTGAGCTGTATCTTTCATCGGGCTTCTAAAATATATTACTTCTTCTATATGTATTATATGTATAAGCTTTAGACTTGTCGTACCTTTTGATTAACCTTTGCTTTACGATGTGAGGTAAGGCTTAGGATAATTAGGGTGTTACATTTAGTGGTATGAGAGCGGTTCGTCCTCGTGAGCCTGAGGGATGGACCGATTATGCTTCAATTCACACTCTATGTCTCTTCTTTGATGCTATTAGGTTATCTATTTGATATATGCATAGCATGCTTGTTTGTGAGTGCCTTTCTGGGATAATTGAAGCACTAGGCTTTTAATATTGAGACTGATCACCTTGATATCGATTGTTTGGTGTAGACAGGAACCTTAATGGCCACTCACGGATGAGGTCGTACGCGTTCACGAGCAGAGAGTAGAAATGAGCAATTGGCCGATAACCATGCCGAATTCATGGTGGCAATAGCTAACCTTGCGAATACCATGGAGGCTAATGCTGCTGCGACCCTGCAAGTTGTGCAGTGGTTGGGCCAACCAGCTGGGAACGGAAACGGAGATGGAAACAGCAATGATAATGAGGAAGGAAATGGTGATAACATGGGAGGTGCTCCGATGACCTTGGCTACTTTTCTCAAGGTTCATCTACCAAGTTTTAGAGGTTCAACCAACCCTACAGAAGCAGATAATTGGATCCAGGCCATGGAGCGTGCCTTACAAGCACAGAATATTTCGAATAATCAGTATGTGGAGTTTGCTACGTATCAGCTTTTGGGAGAAGCTCAGCACTGGTGGCAAGGAGAATGCCGCTTGCTATAGCTTCAGAATGTTGACATCCCTTGGGATGTGTTCCAGACGGCTTTCTATAAGAAGTACTTTCCTGAATCTGCAAGGGAAGCGAAGGAGATAGAACTTATGCAGCTTAAGCAAGGTTCCTTGTCTGTGGCAGAATATACTAACCAATTTGAGGAGCTTTTCAGGTTCTCTAGGGTGTGTCAGGGTGCCCCGGAGACCTACGAAAGCTGGAAGTGTATCAAGTATCAAAGGGGATTGAAGGATAACATTATGACTGCTATGGCTCCTTTGGAGATTCATATTTTCTCCGATCTGGTGAGCAAGGCGAGAATTGTTGAGGAATATGCAAAGACGGTAGCCTCGTCAAAGGACACTCATGGAGGAAACACTAGTCGGGGACGTGGCAAGTACTTTCAGCCAAGAGGTCAGAATTTTAAGAAAGGAGGACATGCGCCTCAAGGTCAAGGAGGCTTCAGAAAGAACACTTATGATCAGTACCAGTGTGGCAAAGGGAGGGGAAATCAGAGTAATATTTCTCTGGATTTAATTTGTGATCGTTGTGGATGTTTTCATCCATATGACTCTTGCAAGATTGGTATAGGTGGTTGTTTCAATTGTAGTTTGCCTGGTCATATTGTGAGAGATTACAATCATGGAAAGAACCCGAATGCGGGTCAGAGTCAACACCAAGGGTGAGTATTTGCTGTGAACGCCAAAGATGCTGCTAAGGTGGATCCTCTGATGAGAGGTAACTATTTAATTGGTGATAAAACCTTAGTTGCATTGTATGATACTGGAGCTTCGCATTTGTTTATTTCGTTTGCTAAAGTTGAGGAACTAGGCTTGAAAGTGTCAGAATTAGCGTTTGAATTGCATGTACATACTCCGCATCAGACGGTTATGACTAGGTCAGGTTGTAGACAAGTAGGTTTCAAGTTTGAGGGTAGAGACTTTGTGCATAATCTGATTTTCTTACCAATGGTTGGGTTGAAAATGATACTGGGGTTTGATTGGTTGTCGAAGAACCGGGTTTTGTTGGATTACTTTGAGCGATCAATTCAATTTATTTCGGAAGGAGAGAATGGAGCAGTTGTAGCTGAGGGTTATTACCTGAACTCTGTAATGGTGCACTGTAGTGGGGAAGAGTTTCAGGGTTATATCTTGTTGGCTGCTAATGCTTTGGGTGACACCCAAAACTTAGATTAGATTTTGGTAGTTAGAGACTTTCCAAAAGTATTTCCGGAAGATATTCCTGAGTTTCCTCCTCAACGGAAGATTGAATTTGTGATTGAATTGGTACCGGGAGCCGGACCAGTGTCGATTGCACCGTATCGAATGGCTCCGATAGAGCTGGCTGAACTAAAGACTCAGTTGGAAGAGCTTCTGAATAAGAGGTTCATTCGACCGAGTGTATCTTCGTGGGGAGCGCCAGTTTATTGGTAAAGAAGAAGGACAGAGGAATGCGACTTTGTGTGGATTATCGACAGCTGAACAAAGTGACTGTGAAGAACATGTACCCACTACCAAGGATAGATGACTTGGTGGATCAACTGCAAGGAACTGGAGTGTTTTCTAAGATTGACTTAAGATCCGGTTATCATCAGATAAAGGTGAAGGAGGATGACATTCTGAAAATTGCGTTTAGGACACACTATGGACACTAAGAGTTTGCGGTGTTGTCCTTTGGGTTGACGAATGCACCTGCTGTATTCATGGATTACATGAACAGAGTATTTTGTCCCTTTTTAGACAAATTCATGGTGGTTTTCAAAGATGACATCTTAGTTTATTCTAAGACGGTGAAGGAGCATGAGGAACACTTGAGAATTGCGTTGCAAATCCTGAAAGAGCGGAAATTGTATGCTAAGTTGTTCAAGTGTGAGTTCTGGAAGGAGGAAGTAAAGTTCCTAGGTCACGTGGTGAGCAAAGAAGGAATAGCGGTGGATCTTTCGAAAGTAGAGGCGGTGATGGAATGGGAAAGACCAACGACGGTGACGGAAGTCAGAAGTTTTTTGGGCTTAGCCGGGTATTACCGGAGATTTATTGAAGGATTTTTTCAGATTGCACTTCAGATGACTAAGTTACAAGGAAGGAGGTGCCGTTTGTGTGGATGTTAGAGTGTGAAGAAAGTTTTCAGACCTTGAAACAAAATTTAACTTCAGCACCTGTTTTGATTTTATCGGGACCGCACAAACCGTTTGAAGTGTATTGTGATGCGTCACTGAAGGGTTTGGGTTGCGTGTTGATGCAACACCGGAATGTGGTGGCATACGCATCGTGTCAGCTGAGACCACATGAGGTAAATTACCCAACTCAGGACTTGGAATTAGCAGCGATTGTGTTTGCATTAAAGATTTGGAGACACCACTTGTATGGAGTGAGGTTTAGCGTCTTTTTTGATCATAAGAGTCTCAAGTACATCTTTGATCAGAAAGAGCTTAATATGCGTCAGAGGAGATGGATGGAGTTGCTAAAAGATTATGATTTTGAACTAAGTTATCACCCTGGAAAGGCAAATGTGGTGGCAAACGCATTGAATAAGAAGTCTTTAATAATAGCTTGGATGAGAATCAAGGAAGAGGAGTTAGTGGATCTTAAGCTGGATATTGGTGAAGTTACTGGAAGAGCTTGTTTGAATCAGTTGCAGATTTCAAGTACGTTTAAATCAGAGATATAGAGGGGTCAGCAAAATGAGCAAAAGCTTCAGTAATTATTTCAACCGGTTGGCAAGAAGAGGCATGGAGAGTTTACTAAGGATGATGAAGGGTTGTGGAGATATAATGGGAGAACTTGTATACCGGATGTCGGGGGTTTGAGACAAGACTTGTTGTCAGAAGCTCACAACAGTGGGTTTTCTATTCATCTCGGAAGTACGAAGATGTACTATGACTTAAAGAAGATATTCTGGTGGCCTGAGATGAAAAATGATGTAGCTACAGTTGTATCCAAGTGTTTGACGTGCCAGAAAGTGAAGATAGAGCATCAGAAACCGTCAGGAATGTTACAACCACTTGAGATTCCTCAGTGGAAGTGGGAAGGAATTGCGATGGACTTTGTGACCGGTTTACCATGGACTAGGTTGGGATCTGATGCGGTTTGGGTGATCGTGGATTGCTTAATCAAATCCACTTATTTTCTGCCTATCCGAGTAAATTATTCTATGGAGGAGTTGGCGAGATTGTACATCAAAAAAATTGTAAGGTTGCACGGTGTGCCATCAAGCATAGTGTCGGACCGTGATCCCCGATTCACATCAAAGTTTTGGGGAGCTTTCCAAAAAGCTTTCTGTACGAGGCTATATCTCAGCACTGCATATCATCCATAAACGGATGGACAATCAGAAAGGACTATTCAGACGTTGGAAGATATGCTGAGAGCATGTGTTTTGGATCAACCCGGGAGTTGGGACCATTACATGCCATTGGTGGAGTTTGCTACAACAATAGCTTTCATGCGAGCATTGGAATGGCTCCGTATGAGGCCCTGTATGGATGGAAGTGCCAATCTCCACTTTGTTGGTATGAGTCGGGTGAAGTAAGTGTTTTAGGCCCTGATGTGGTAACAGAGACTACTGAGAAGATTAAGAAGATTCAGGAGAGGATTCTAACGGCACAGAGTCAACAGAAAAGCTATGCAGATTAGAGAAGGAAACCATTAGAATTTGAAGTGGGAGAGCATGTATTTTTGAGGGTTACACTGACAACTGGGATCGGAAGAGCGATTAAAACAAAGAAGTTGAATCCGAGGTATATAGGACCATTTGAGATTCTGAGGCAATTCGGGCCAGTGGCATATCAAGTAGCTTTGCCGCCTCACTTGTCTAACTTGCCTGACGTATTCCACGTGTCACAACTCCGTAAGTACACATCGAACGCAGCTCATGTGTTAGAGCCTGAGTTGGTTGAGTTGAGGGAGAACTTCACATTTCAAGTAACACTAGTGAGAATCGATGACACTAGTGTGAAGAAACTGCGAGGAAAAGAAGTTTCATTGGTTAAAGTTGCTTGGAAAAGGGCTGGAGTAAAAGAGCATACTTGGGAATTGGAGTCCGAGATGCGGAAGGATTATCCCGAGCTATTCTCAGGTAATTATTAAATTTTGAGGACAAAATTTCTTATTTGGTGGGGAGAATGTAAGAACCGAGACTAATTAATCGTCTAAGTAAATAATTAATATTGCCCAAAATAGGATCCAAAAATTTAGAAATAGAATTTGAGGATTTAAATATGATTTTTGGACTCAGTAGAATTTTCTGAGTCAGAAAATATATTTTCTACAAAAAATCGAGTAAAACTGCGAATTGGCAGCCGAACCGGTCAAACCGGTTTAAGTCTGTCCGGTACTGTGCGAGAAAAATTAAAAACAGTTGAAAACCTTAGGAAAATATTTAAAGTAAAAAACCGGGCGTTAATTTTAAAGGTTTGGCCCAAAGTTATGCCAAACGGGCTAAAAACGCTAACGGGTTGGACCGGGCCCAAGTTGGGCCCAAGCCCAACATATATATACTCTCATTAAAGGCAATTCAGCACACAACACTCTCATAAACACAACACACACCAGCTGAAAGAAAAGAGGGAGAAGAAGCACTATTCATCATCATCTTCCCAAGTTCATAACTTGAGCTACAGAGCTTCGATCGCCGTACCGTTTGCGGCCACGCGATCCTCACGGAGAGCTCTACAAAACCCATCCAAGAAACTGGTAGGAAAATCACGAAATCCCTCCCAGTTATTCCTTCCAAAATTTCGAATTTTTAAAGTTTTGTATTGAGTGAAATTTTGTGATTTTGGGTGTTTAAGTACACTCTAGCACTTGATTCCTATTGGGTTTTGACCCAATCCACATTGGGTAAGGTGAGCATACTTGATCTCTTGTGGTTTTATGTATATATGAAACCCTAGGTTTGATTTGTGGAATTTGTGTAATTTCTAGCTTGAATTGGTGTTGTGTGGAGTATGTTGGTGTCTTAAATTGCTTGAAAGTGGACTTGGTGGCTGGATTGTTGAGGATTTGGTGAATTGAAGCTTGTTAGAGTTTAATTTTGAATTTTTGGCATATTGAAAATCGTCCAAGGTATGGTTTCGGTTTCCTCTATGTAATATATAATATTTCTGGACACTTAGGCTAGTGATCCATAGGATAGGATTGAATTTAATTGGTTGTTGGAATTGTTGTATGATGATTTGATGATTTGGGTTATTGATGAATTGAAATGTTGATGTTGATAGTATGGTATTGGAGATTGAGATTGAATTTGATTATGATGATTGTTGGTAATGGTGGAATGATATTTGATAAATGTGTTGGTTGAAAAATGAATGTATTGTTATGTATTTGAGAATGGGGATTGCTGATTGTATAAGGTGGAGTGGTGAATTGAGGTATGAAAAGTGTGAAATCTGATGTGTTTTGGGAGTTAATGAGATGGTGGTTTAGTGTTGGTCGTGAAATTGGAAAATGGAGAACTTGTGAAATTTTGGTAAAAACGAATTTTTGGTGAACTTTGACGGATCATAACTTGAGCCTCAGTATTCAAAATTTGTTGAAATTAGAGTTCATTGAAAAACCTTTAAATGGATATAAAGTTTGTATGAAATGGATTTTTGTAGAGGAAGTTGATATCATTCAAAGTTTGGTGTCAAAATCTGAATTCTATGAATGCTGTAGAATTTGTGATTTTTGGTTTGTGTGCGCATGCACATCCTTGTGCGCACACACACCCCTGTGAGTTTTCGAACCTGTGCGCATGCATAGCCTTGTGCGTACGCACACACAGGGGTAGGCATACTGATGGGAGCGCTAGCACGCCCTGTGCGCACAAACAACCAACGAAGTTTGGCAAGCTGTGTGCACGCACACGTTGGAAGGTGCATTCTGTTGAGGGCGTTTGCACGCCTTGTGCGAACGAACATAATTGGAAAATTTTACACCTGTGCGTACGCACATCTCTATGCGTACGCACACATTTTGAAAATCCTCCTGGGCGTGCGCACACACACCACTGTGCGTACGCACATGCCCTGTTTTTCAACTAAATTCTTGTTTTTAAATGTTTCACCTTCCCAACAAGCTTGTAACCTTCTGTGACACCTATTTAAGACTCTTTGGCTTATTTTCGGGTATCAAAACATGGGAAAAGGTCCTAGGAGATTTAATTTGGTTATACCTTGAAAAGTTAGAGAACAGAGGCTTAGGTTTCTGGTTACTGAAGATGGGTTTGGTGGAGTGAGTAGGGAGAAAGATACATGAATTGAGAACTGATGAACTATTGAGTTCGAAAAGGAAATTATGAATTGATAGTGGTTGAGATGAGTCGAGGACTCATAGTTGGAAATGATGAATTATTTATATAATGAAATAATGAAATTTTCAAAACCACTGATGTAACACTTTTAGATTGAGATTTTTGAGACGCTATGCTCCCGGCAGGGACAACGGTTGGATCCCGCCTGTCGAGGTAGCGACGGCAGCGTAATGGCGGTGGTTCGTCCCGCTTGCGTTGAGATGTGAGGTCCGTGGCAAGAGTATCCCGCTCGCATCCCTTCGGATCACTAGAGTGTGCAGGCACAAAATTCTGGATGGTGTTCCGAGCACCATCTCTCGGGGGGTTCCCATTATGATTCCGAAGGGCGACATCTCCATGGAGATGTGTTGGGTTGGCAGTTGAACCGACAATGTGTTATCACAGCCAATAGGACAGACATTCATTATGTGCATCTTCTATCTGTTTGTTTGCTTTGCCAACTTGTAATTGCTTGCTTAATTGTATAACATGCCTAATTGCCTTTTTGAATTACTTACCATATATGTCTATACTTGTGTTTTAATTGCATTGTAATAATTGTGTATTTCTACTGGGATTGAGGAGGTTCGGAAGGCGGTGGCGATGAGATTGCATGGAGGATAGGTTGGTGAAGGCTGTGGGACAGCGGAGAACTGTTAGATTAGAAAATCCTTTAAGTTAGAATACCCCTTTATCATGTTATGGTTTAAATTATTCTTTAATGTTTTAGTTATGCTTTAAGATAAATCTTGTTATGGATATGAAGTGCTAGGATTGCCTCTGGCGTCCCGGAGTCTTATGTCTTACATCATTGGGCACTGTTACCATACTGAGAACCTCCGGTTCTCATACCATATTCTGTTGTTGTTTTTCATATGCAGGTCGCAACCCACCTCGGTGAGTTGCTTCGATGGAGACAGAGCGGAGGATCCCGGATATATTTTGGAGCCTTTTTGCTTTTTTTGTTCTTATCTCTCATCTTTTGTATGTACTTTTGCCTAGAGGCTTACTTTGAGAGAAAAACTTGTATAAGCTGTTTTTAACTTTTAGAATTTCGTATCGTCTGTATATAGCTAGCCGGCTTAAACTCCACGAGCCGTGGCTAGATGTTTATACTATTATACTCTTCTATTTTGTTATATTATATCTATATCCTGCGCGTTAAGTTTGTAGCCTTGTGTGTATATTTTGCGCTTTTCAAATCCTGTTTTTGAGCTGTATCTTTCATCGGGCTTCTAAAATATATTACTTCTTCTATATGTATTATATGTATAAGCTTTAGACTTGTCGTACCCTTTGATTAACCTTTGCTTTACGATGTGAGGTAAGGCTTAGGATAATTAGGGTGATACAAAGAACTCTAAAAAAAAGTTAGTGGGACTGCTAGAAAGAAAAAGATGGATCACAAATAGAAATGGATGTTGGAGGCATATCTCCTATGAAGAAAAAGAAAAAAAAAGTGTTAAAGAGGTATGTTGGAAGGATAAGGAGATATGTTCTTTCACAAAGTGATGTTGGAGTGGGCAAAAAAGATAGCCCAAATGGTAAAAGTGTGCCAAATGTAAAGGATTATGAGGGTGGTCTTGATTTGGGTGCAAGGCCGAAGCCCAATTTAGATCTAGTTATTGAAGAGGTAGGCTCAGGTATTGACAAGCGTTACAACTATGAATATGAGGCTTTTGACTCTCCAATTTCAATGAGGATTCTGAGTATGATGAAGTGCAATTTGAGTTGGGACAGATTTTTCCCACAATGGCAAGCAAGCTTTGAAGGACATATTTGAGTTTAAGGGCAAAGAGCTTTGATACTTGAAGAATGAACCAAAGAGAGTCAGAGTAAGATGTGCTGAGGAAGATTGTACAAAGTTGGTGTTCTGCTCTTGCAATAACCAAAGTCTATCCTATCAAATCAAGACTTTCTATGGAGATCATACATCTTAGAGGAACTTGAGCAGCAACATGGCAAATAGGGCTTGGGTGACAAGCGAACTGGTTAAAAGGATGTTGACCCAACCATTAATAACTCCTAAAGAGGCATTGGAGCACGTGAAACAAGATTACAATGTGCACGTCAATTATGAAATGGTAAGTAGATCTTCGAAGGCAGCAAGAGATTAGACCATAGGCAGTGAGAGAGAATAGTATGGAAAACTTCAAAACTATATACAAAAATTTCCTAGAAGTAAAAGGAATGATTAATGTCATTCCACAACCAAAAGGCTCTCCCTTATTCGATAGACTATATATTTCGATGGGTGCATGCAAGAAGGGCTTTAAAGCAAGCTGTCGCCCTTTAATTCATCTTGATGGTTATTTTCTGAAAGGATATTTTGGTGGTCATTTATTGTCTGCTATTGCACAGGACGCAAACAATCACTTATTTGTGATTGCATTTGCTGTAATTGAAGTAGAGAATACTGATGCTTGGAGGCAGTTTCTAATAATTCTGCAAGATGACATTGGACTTTGCACTTATCGCAAGAGGAAGTTTATGTCTGACTAATAAAAGATACATTAAAACTCAACTAATGTGTATTTGAATTATAAATAAAGTCTCTTTAACTAAGTTGGCTTTGTTATGCTTTATATGTTTGAAATTTGGTTTGGTTGTGAATAGGGATTGGCAATTGCTTTGCGAGATGTTATCCCAAATGCTCATCACAGGAATTGTGTGTTCGTGTGGAATTTCAAACTACATCTTACCGGCAAGTGTACCGGGTCGTACTAAGTAATAACTTACGGTGAGTGAGTATTGATCCCACGAGGATTAATGGACCAAGCAAGCGATGGTTGATTAGACGAGTTGAAATGAGAGTTTTAATTATCAAATAGTATAAAAAGCAATAAACCAAGGAGAGTGAATTATGAATTGTTGAGAAAATGTTATGAGAATGGAGTTAAGGCTTTGGAGATGTTTAAATGTTCGGATTAATATTCAATGTCAATTTTCTTGATCATGCACTGATTATGTTTATGGCAAATCCCAGGTGATTAAATTCCTATTCCTAGGCAATCCAATCTCCACTAATCTAACCGACAGTCAATTTCTTGATTACTCAATTACATTAGAGGGTTAAGTTCACTTACCTATTTATAAGCCACACAACCCTAAGAACCCAAAAGCATAATGCAGTTGTACGTTACGTACCACACTAAGTCCAGATAATTAGAAGTTAGGAGAAATTGGTTTCAAGCTATAATTCTAATGATATAGTTTTTCCAAGATTCAAATAGAATTCAAGTTGGATTAGAGTTATTTTCCAATAATCACTAATCCCTAGGATGAAGAACGAAGCCAATCTTTAAACAATAATCAATACATTACTCAAGAATAGAAAAACAAATAATTATTAATCTATCAAAGTAAATAGAGCTCATAACCTTAACAATGGAGGTTTAGTTGCTCATGATGTAAAAAATCCTAGTAGAGAAGAAAAGTGTAAAGTGCGAAATAAAAATTAGGAGAAGAGAAGTCTTCACGTGAGCAGATCTCAATCCTATTTATAGTCGTAATTAAAATTGATTTAAAACTTAAATAAAACTATAAAAGATCTTTTTTAATAGTTATTTGGTTTACAAAAATCAAAAGATATGCTTTCGTTTATTCCTTGCAATATGTGGTCCCCATTGTGATTCTCGCTTCTGGCGCTAAATGCCGGTGACGGGATGTGTAGCGCCTACCAAACAGCAAACCTTGCACGCACAAAAAGGGGTCTCGACGCTAAATGCTGGTGAGTGCGCATTTAACGCCAAGTGTTTAGAAGTGTGGCACTAGTTACGAAGCTTTGGACGCTAAACGCTGAGTCGTGGCATTTAGCACCACCCATCCAGAGGTGAATTGTCTCTTTTAAGCTCGTGTAGTCGTGCGTACACGCAGCACATGCGTACGCATGACCTCCCTCTTTGCTCCAATGATGCGTACGTATGGTCTTCTTTTGCTTCTTCATGCCTTTTTCACCAATTCTTCATCCGAATGCTACCTAAAATCAATCAAAAGCCACAAAAACTCAAAGTAGCATCCAATGGGCATAATCCACTAAAATTCTCTAACAGATCAATAGAAAACTATATAAAACGTATAGAAAAGATACTAATGATGCTCACGCATCACAACACCAAACTTGAAGTGTTGTTTGTCCTCAAGAAACTTGAACAATCAAAACTAAGATTGGGTTTGGTTAGAAGATGAAGTTCCATTGTAGCTCATTCTCGTCCTATGAGTGGGATTTTTCAATCATTGTGATCATGAGTGCATCCTTACTTATCATTGTTCCTTGAAACTTGAGAATATCAACACCTCAAAGGAACTAGATCCCGGATGATGTTTTGAAACCTCACTCCCTTTAAGTCTGGATTGATCCTTGAATTCCTTTCTTTTGAACTTAGAGAGAATTTGTCTATTGACAACTATAAATGATCCGTCTCAAGGCAACTCTTGATAGTGAGTGTTCGATCGATAATCCTGGACTAGTTGGTCAAAGTTACCGGGTGATAAAGCACCTGACGGATCTATTTAATCAAGCCTCTCCTTGACACAGTCGCACCACAAGCATGTAACTGAGATCTTAATCCCAAACCTCGATGCTTAGAGCCTCTTTGGACTGCTATATGTCTTGTTTCAAGGTGGCCATCTAAAGAGAAAGAAGTCGAAGCAACAAGCAACTATAGGGCCCAATCAGGCCCAAGATACTTCAGAAAATTTAACACAAGTGCACGTATATTATGCATTAGTCAACTGTTAAGATTGTTCAATTCTGTTGTTACTGTGTGGACTGAACAATTATGTTTTTGCTGGTATTTTATACTCTATAATTTTTGTAGACAACAAATGGAGATGGACAACAACCTAAGACTAACACTAATGTAGTAGTACCTCCATTAGATCCAGTGGTATTGAACTTTTTATTCTTTAATGATTTTTTTGGAAAAATAGTATAAAACATGAATAATAAATTATGCTTCAATTTTTTTTATTGGCTGAAACAAAAGAACAGAAGAAAAAGATGCCTAGAAAATCCACAATAGTTTCAATCAAGCAACAAACTAAAGAGAACCAAATCTCACAATCTACTCCAGCTTTAGAAATTTGTACATTTTTTTATGTTAATTTATAATGTATTATATAAATACTCAAATTAAGGACCACATATGGATTTAGGCCACAAGGCAGACTACAAAAGTAGATTAAGGAACATTTTACTATTAGCAAGATATTTGGTGTAGTATTTAGTATATTTAGTTGGTGTATGAACCTGATATATAATGTTACTTTTGTGTATTTTGTGTCTGTCTTTGATATGTATATAAATGCATTAGGTACTTGACTTAGTTGGATGGATAATAGTTTGCTAATGTATTAAGTTGTTACTTAGTTGGTTTGCTATTTGTTGTTTGAACTTGGCATATTAATATATTCCTATTATGGTTATTTGCTATTATATTAATCTCTTCACAAAGTATTTGAGCAAAATCAAATCAAAAGTAACCATTCATTCACATGAAAAGAGATTCAAAATACAGAAGAAGGCGTTTAATAATAGTTTTTATCACATAGCCATCAACTTACTGGAATACAGCATACATAACTACTAGAAATGCATATAACAGAAATATCAAAATAACCTATCCTAAAAGATTATTTCCCAGCTTCTTTGTTGTTCCCTGGTTGCATTGTTCTAACTTCTACTCCAATATCTTCATTTTGTCTTCCAGCATTACTACTCTTTCTATAACTTCACCCTTTTGCATCATCACGCTATCTTCAACATCACCTTTTTGCATATTGCCATAGATTATTGAATTAACTCATCAAGCCACACAAAAAAACTTGCAATGTGGTTGGTAGCATCGAAACCCCATACCTTCGTACTGTTGTACCAGCAAGTGCACTGGGTCGTCCAAGTAATACCTGAGCGAGTCAGGGTCTTAGTAATAAGAGGATTATGGTTTGAAGCAAGCTATGGTTATCTTGCAGGTCTTAGTCAGGCAGATCAGAAGGTTGTTGATTGTGAAAGGAATACCAAATTGGAATAAATGATAGGAATATGGTTAAGGATTGGAGTTGCGTTGTCTTTCTGAATTAATTCTGGTACTACTGTCTTTTCTGCTTGTGAATGATCTTCTTCTATGGCAGGCTGTATGTGATCAACGCCATGGGTCGTGGTCATTGATCTCCTCTACTATAGATTGAACGCCATTGGCCGTGGTCATCCAATCTGACGAAGGATGAAGTGCATAGTAGTCCATTCTCTTGGCGATCCTACTCAAAATGCCACAGACAAGGTCAAATCTTCCAGATCAGAGGATGCTGCTTCTTAGGATTCAAGCCTATACCACGGAAATCCTAATCTCCCCAAAAATCAGCTGAACTGGTGTCTCGAGAAGTCTCCAATGAAGTCGTGGATTAGCCGTCTGAGAGATGTATAAACATAGTTGTTGGCTCATGCTTTCCAGTCACGTATTTACACAAACCCAAGTAGACGTGGGTATTTTTCAAGTACGTTCATCTTAATGTGATGAACAGAGCTAATTGGTTAGATCATCCTTGATGCACGGAAACTTGTCTCTCAACAAATTTCCCTCGGCAAGTATACCGAATTATCGTCAAGTAAAAACTCACAATAGAGTGAGGTCGAACCCCACAGGGATTGATTGGTCAAGCAACTTTAATTAGAGGAATGTTCTAGTTGAGCTAAGCAGATATTGAGTTGAGTAATTGCAGAAAATTAAATGGCGGGAAAGTAGATAACAGAAAATGTAAGTTCTCTAAATAAATGGCGGAATGTAAATGGCATAAAGTAAATTGCAGAATCTTAAATGGGGATTTGGGGAGATGAGCAGAAAAGTAAATGGCAGAAAATAAAGAGAATGGGTAAGATCAGAAATGGGGGATTCATTGGGCTTAGGAGATGTTGCATTCTCTGGATCAAATTCATTCTCATCTCTTTCTCAATCAATGCATTCACTGATCTCCTTGGCAATCTTAAATGATTGGATCCCAATTCCTTAGCAACCCAATCTCTCTAAGCTTGAACAATTGCCCAATTTCTTGATTTAATTGCTCATGGGAAGAGATGAAGTCTGGTCACTGATTATACCACATGTATTTCCAAATCAAAGTATTGGTAGGATTATATATCACTATATCCATCCAAATCCCAATTTGGTCCAACATGAGAAAGCAATTCTAGCATGATCTCCTCATCCCTTTTCCAAGGCTCAGAGGAGATCCAATTATGGAGAGTTTCTTTTCCAAGACAACTAACCAATTGGATTAAGATCGAAATCTTTCTAGTAAAATTAAGAGAAAAGAAAGAAGAAGAATAATGAAAACTATTATTGATCCATCAAATTACAACAGAGCTCCCTAACCCAATAAAAAGGGGTTTAGTTGTTCATAGTTCTGGAAATGGAAGATGATAAAGAAGAATGCATTCTCCAAATTAAACTAGAAGTTGTAGAGAAAGTAAAATATACAAAGTGTAATTCTCAAGTTCCGGGTCTCTATTTCAATTCAAAACTATCCCTATATATACTACTCCTCAGATCTTCTAGTTAGCTCTTCAAGTCTTGGATATGGGCCCTTGATCTTTAGTTAAAGCATTTACCGTCTTTAGTGGGCTTAGCTTTGCTTGCAAAGAAAGTGTGAGTTAGGCATGATGGGAAGTTAGTTAGGATGTTAGTGGCGTTAACGTTAAGTGTAAACTTGGGTTCGAGAGCGTTAGTGACGATAACTTTGTCACTAACGTTCCAAACTAGTTGATCCACGTTAACTTCAACGTTAGTGGTACTAACATAACCACTAACGTAGCCTCTTAGCCCTTCGCAAACGTTATTGGCATTCACCTTTACCAATAACGTTGCTCTTTGTCCCTCTCTTCCACGTTAATGGTCCACGTTAGTGTAACTAACGTGGCCCTTAACATGGGCATGCCAAGGCTCGAGAGCGTTAGTGACACTTACCTTTGTCACTAACGCTTCAGAACACCCCTTCCTTCCACGTTAGTGCTTCACGTTAATGGCATTAACGTGACCACTAACGTGGGTGTATTTGCCATCTCCAACGTTAGTGACAAAGGTGAGTGTCACTAACGTTGGCTTATCATTCATTGCTCCACGTTACCCTTTACGTTAGTGGTCTTAACATGACCACTAATGTAGGCAATTTAGGCTTGGTCTAGCGTTAGTGACAAAGGTGAGTGTCACTAACGCTTGTGACTTCCTCTTTTCTCCACGTTAGAGTCCACGTTAATTGGAATAACGTGGCTCTTAACGTGGCTTAGTGTAGCATTTTGGAACGTTAGTGGTGTTCACTTTTACCACTAACGTTGGAGCTCCTCCTTTCTTCCACGTTAGTTCCCATGTTAGTGTAACTAACGTGGCAACTAATGTGGGTTATGATGGCATTCGAAGGCGTTATTGGTGGTAACTTTACCACTAACGTTGCAAGCTCGCTCCCATTCCACGTTAGTGGTCACGTTAGTGAAGCTAACGTGGCTGCTAACGTGGTTCTTCTTAGCTTTCTTTGCCTTGAAATCAAACAAACAAGGTGCATCAAGGCTTTGTTTCAAGTCATGAGATCATGCATCATCCATATTAACATTCAACTCATGCACAATTCTCATGAAATCATGTAAAGTTCACAATGTTTGCTTGAATCAAGATGTAAGTGTATATTCATCCAAAACTTGCTTATTTACTAAGAAAATGCATGAAACTATCCTAAAATAGTAAAGAAAAAGGTTAGTGAAACTGGCTAAAATACCTGGCATCTGGTGCGGATTTTCTAACCACAGACTTATCGGCAAGTGCACCGGGTAGTACCAAGTAATACCTTACGTGAGTAAGGATCGATCCCACGAGGATTAATGGATTAAGCAACAATAGTGTTTGATAGGATTAGTTAGACAAGTAAAAAATAGTGTTTGAGAGTTCAAAAGCATTAATTAATAAATTTAGATGTTTGAAGATAGCAGGTGAATAAGTTGGGAATAAAATATTGAGAAAGCAGTTAAGGTTTCAGAGTTATCTATTTTTCCGGATTAATTTTTCTTACTAACTATTTTAATTATGTAGGATTTAATTTATGGCAAACTATATGTGACTAGACCCTAATTCCTTAGACCTTCCTAGTCTTCTCTAAAATTTATCAACAGCCAATTCCTTGGTCAATAATTCCAATTAGAGGGTGATAATCAAATTCCAGTTTATATGCCACAAAAACTCTAATTACCCAAAAATAAAAGGATTATATGTCACGTATCCCGTTAAGTCCAGATAATTAAAATTTAGGAGAATATGTTTTCAAGCTGTTGTTAAAGTAAAGAGCTTTTCCAAGTTATACAAGAACTCAAATAGAAAGAGGGTCATGCTTCCGTTCCACCCAAATTCATAAGATAAAGAGCGAAAACAATTCTTAAATTGTAAATCCATATATAAATTAAAATAGAAAAACAATTAAATTCATCCATAGAAATAGACAAAGCTCCTAACCTTAACAATGGAGGATTAGTTGCTCATGGTAAAGAGAAAATAAGGATTCAAGTAAAATGTACTGAGTTTTTTTCTGATGGATCTCAATTTCCCTTTTATAACTAATCCTCATAAATTTAAACTAATATTTTAAAATTAAAATAATATCTTTTCCTAAAATCAGATTTGAATTTAAATTTGAATTAATTAACAAGTCTTCAGCTGATGGGTGGGGACCACTTGCTTTGTCCATTCTGCAGCTTCTCATATGTGTTTTCTGGGCTGAAAACTGGGTGAAAACAGCCCATAAATCATCTCCAGTATTTTTTTTGCGTTTTCTGCACATGGCACATGTCATGCGGACGCGTTGGTCACGCGTACGCGTTGCTGGTCTTCTTCGCGAGTCATGCGGACGCGTTAGGTACCCGCACGTGTCGATGAGTAAATCTTCAAATCACGCGTACGCGTCAGTCACGCGCACGCGTCGCCATGTAAAGCTCCAAATCACGCGTACGCATCAGTCACGCGTACGCGTCGCTCCTCGCTGTCATCTCCTTTGATTCTTGTGCTGTAGAAACTCCATCAAATTCCACCGAATGCTACCTAAAATAAACAGTATTGCACAAAACTCAAAATAGCATCCATAGTGGCTAAAATATAATTAATTATTGATTAAACTCAATAAATTAAATGCAAATTCACTAGGAAAAGATAGGAAAGATGCTCACGCATCACAACACCAAACTTGAACTGTTGCTTGTCCTCAAGCAACCAAAATTAATATAAGCTTAGGATGTTAATTTGCATGAGAATGAGAGTTCAATTAAGCTCATGTCTCTTCTTATAGTGGTGTTTATAATTGCAATCCTGAATAGTTTTGGCATCTCACTTTATCCTTTGAAGTTCAGAATGATTGGCATCCATAGGAACTCAGAATTCAGATAGTGTTATTGATTCTCCTAGTTCAGTATGTTGATTCTTGAACATAGATACTTTATGAGTCTTGGCCGTGACCCTAAGCATTTTATTTTCCAGTATTACCACCGGATACATAATTGCCACAGACACATAACTGGGTGAACCTTTTCAGATTGTGACTCAGCTTTGCTAGAGTCCCCAGTTAGAGGTGCCCAAAGTTCTTAAGCACACTCTTTTTGCTTTGGATCATGACTTTAACCGCTCAGTCTCAAGCTTTTCACTTGACACCTTCACGCCACAAGCACATGGTTAGGGACAGCTTGATTTAGCCGCTTAGGCCAGGATTTTATTCCTTTGGGCCCTCCTATCCATTAATGCTCAAAGCCTTGGATCCATTTTACCCTTTGCCTTTTAGTTTAAAGGGTTATTGGCTTTTTCTGCTTGCTTTTTTTTTTTCTTTCTTTTTCTTTATTTTATATATATATATATATATATTCGCAAGCTTCGTGTTTTTCACTGCTTTTTCTTGCTTCAAGAATCAATTTTATGATTTTTCATATTATCAATAACATTTCTCTTTTTTCATCATTCTTTCAAGAGCCAACAATTTTAACATTCATAAACTTCACTATCAAAATTATGCACTGTTCATGTCATGCATTCAGAATCACAGAAAATACCACCACATTTAAGTAAATGAGACTACTCTAAAAATTAAACTCAAATTCTCATGCACTACATCTGTTTTTCTTTCTATTTTTTTTTCAAGCTCAGTGGGCAATACATGAGACATCTTTCAGAATTAAAGCACTTAACAGAAAATTAAACTAGAACCTATGAATCTACTAATAAAGGATCATGCAATAACCAAAACAAAGTAGCAGGAAACCAGAACAAAATATAGAAAAAGAGGGGAGGAATAAAAAATGAAAGGAACTCAACCACCTTAGTTATCCTAGCGGTCGTTTTATTCTTCAGGTTGTGTTCCACAGTGAAGATGATTCGCCTCCCTTTGGTGCCATAAGAATAGACAGAAAACCTATAAGCGAAGCGTCAACACCAAACTTAAATGTTTGCTTGTCCTCAAGCAAAGAAGAACTGAAAATAAAAAAAAAGAAACAAATATTATACTGAAATAAGAATAAAAGGATAAAAGAACAAGAGAGAATTAGGATTTGGGAGAGGGAATAAAAGAATAAAAAAAATTAAAAATTGGCGGCGAACTGGTGGAGGTGTGCAGCGCAGGCGATGCGTACGCGTATGACACGCGTACACGTGGGTCGCAAGATTTTCTTAATGACGCGGAAGCGTCAGGCACGCGTCCGCGTGCCCTGGGTTTTGTGCAATTCGCGCGAAGCCAGCTGCGCACACGCACAACCCTCTGTTTGCGTGGCTTGGGATAAAAAATTCATACGACGTGTGCGCGTCATGCACGCGCACGCGAGGATGGCCATATGTGCAATTGACGCTACGCGTCACCAAATTTATGCTTCTAGCACACTTCCTGCCCCAAGCCAGCACAACTCTCTTCCCAAACACTCCTTTACGTCAATTTTACAGGTGACACATACGCGTCAGTGACGCGCTCGCGTGGATGGCGAAAATCACAAACGACGCGCACGCGTGGAGTGCGCGTTCGCGTGGGGTTGCTTGTGCTAAAGGCTTGGTTCCAGCACCATTCCCATGCAACTCTCTGTTCAACTTTTATTTTTCACGCACACATGACTGACGCGTACGCGTCAGCGACGCTTGCACGTCGTGTGCCAAAAATTTTTTTTTTTATAATGTGTCCGGCTCCTGTTCTGAAATATATGCATGATTTGAAGAACAGTAAAAACTTAGTAAAAATCAAATAAGAAAGGAAAACTACTACTACGAATAATAGCTAAGGATACGAAGTTATCGGGTTGCCTCCCGACAAGCGCTTCTTTAACGTCACTAGCTTGACGGTCAGTTCTACTAGTTCAGCAGATGAGTGGACCTCTGGCGATCAATCTCACCTCCAAGATAGTGCTTCAGCCTCTGGCCATTCACTGTAAATTTTCTGTCAGAATTCTCTTCCTGTAATTCCACATGACCATATGGTGAAGCTCTGGTAACCACAAATGGTCCTGACCACTGGAATTTCAGCTTCCCAGGAAAGAATTTGAGCCTTGAATTATATAGAAGCACTCTCTGTCCTGGCTCAAAAACTCTGATGGCAATCTTCTTGTCATGCAGTAGCTTGGTTCTCTCCTTACAGAGCTTGGCATTCTCATAAGCTGAATATCTGAATTCATCAAGCTCATTCAACTGAAGCATTCACTTAATTCCTGCAGCTTCTGAAACAAGATTCAGGTACCTGATTGCCCAGTAAGCCTTGTGCTCCAGCTCAACTGGCAAGTGACAGGCTTTGCCATAGACTAACTGATAAGGGGACATGCCAATAGGAGTCTTGTAAGCTGTTCGGTATGCCCAGAGAGCATCATCAAGCTTTCTAGACCAGTCCTTTCTTGAAATACTGACGGTCTTCTCTAGAATCCTCTTAAGTTCCCTGTTGAAAACTTCAACCTGTCCACTTGTTTGAGGATGATAGGGGGTTGCCACTTTATGACGGACTCCATATCTATGCAGAAGAGAGTCCAGCTGTCTGTTATAGAAGTAGCTTTCTCCATCACTAATGAGTGTCCTTGGGACACCAAACCGGCTAAAGATATATCTCTGAAGAAAGCTCATTACCACCTTGGCATCATTGGTGGGTAGAGCCACAGCTTCCACCCACTTGGACACATAATCAACTGCCACTCGAATATAGTTGTTTGAATGTGAGGGTGGGAAAGGTCCCATGAAATCAATACCCCACACATCAAACAGCTCAACCTGAAGAATTCCCTGCTGTGGCATTTCATGGTTGGCAGGGAGATTTGTGGCTTTTGCACATCTGTCACAGTGCTTCACAAATTCTCTTGAATCTCTGAAGAGAGTCGGCCAGTAAAACTTGCTCTGAAGGACCTTTGTAGCTGTCCTTTCACCACCAAAGTGGCCTCCATATTCAGAACCATGACAGTGCCAAAGAATCTGCTGTGTTTCTTTATCTGGGACACATCTCCTGATTATACCATCTGAACACCTTTTAAAAAGGTATGGTTCCTCCCAAATATAATACTTGGCATCAGTCAGTAGCTTCTTTACTTGTTGCCTACTGTACTCCCTTGGGATAAAATTCATGGCCTTATAATTTGCAATGTCTGCAAACCATGGAGCCTGCTGAATGAGGAATAACTGCTCATCCGGAAACATCTCAGTCACAGCTGTCGGTGGCTGTTCTCCTGCTTCAGGTTCAATTCTGGAGAGATGGTCGGCTACTTGATTTTCTGACCCTTTCCTGTCTTTTATCTCAATATCAAACTCCTGAAGGAGCAATACCCATCTGATTAATCTTGGTTTAAAATCCTGTTTGGTTAGAAGGTACTTCAAGGCAGCATGGTCAGTATAAACAATAACCTTAGAACCAAGTAAATAGGACCTAAACTTATCAACAGCATACACAACAGCTAATAATTCCTTTTTTGTAGTTGTGTAATTCTTTTGAGCATCATTTGACACACGACTGGCATAATAAATGACATGTACAAGCTTACCATGCCTCTGTCCTAAAACAGCTCCTATAGTAAAATCACTAGCATCACACATTAATTCAAATGGTAAATCTCAGTCAGGGGGAGCTATAATGGAAGCAGAGGTAAGGTTTGCCTTTAGAGTTTCAAAAGCATGTAGACAATTAGAATCAAAGACAAAAGGAACATCAACAACCAATAGGTTGCTCAATGGTTTAGCAATCTTAGAAAAATCCTTTATAAATCTTCTATAAAATCCTGCATGACCCAAAAAACTCCTAACTGCCTTAACATTAGTTGGTTGTGGTAATTTTTCAATTACCTCCACCTTTGCTCTGTCAACCTCAATCCCCTTACTTGAAATCCGGTGTCCAAGAACAATGCCTTCTGTAACCATAAAATGGCATTTTTCCCAATTTAAAACAAGGTTTGATTCTTGACACCGTTTCAAGACAAGAGATAAATGTTTAAGGCAGGATTTAAAAGATTTACCAAAAACAGAAAAGTCATCCATAAATATCTCAATAAACTTTTCAACCATATCAGAAAAAATTGAAAGCATACACCTCTGAAAAGTTGCTGGAGCATTGCAAAGTCCGAATGGCATTCTCCTGTAGGCAAATACTCCAAAGGGGCATGTGAATGCTGTCTTCTCTTGATCTTGAGGGTCCACTGCAATTTGATTATATCCAGAATATCCATCTAGAAAATAATAAAAAACATGACAAGCTAACCTCTTAAGCATCTGATCAATGAAAGGCAGGGGAAAATGATCCTTCCTTGTAGCAGTGTTGAGCCTCCTGTAATCTATGCACATTCTCCATCCTGTGATTGTTCTTGTAAGAAGAAACTCATTCTTTTCATTCTTGATCACTGTCATCCTTCCTTTCTTGGGAACTACTTGCACAGGACTTACCCAAGGGCTGTCAGAAATAGGGTAAATAATACCTGCTTCCCATAATTTCATTACCTCTTTTTGGACCACATCTTTCATAGTTGGATTAAGTCTCATTTGTGGTTGCATAACTGGTTTAGCATCATCTTCAAAGAGGATCTTGTGCATACACTTGGTTGGACTAATCCCCTTCAAGTCACTAATGGTCCACCCAAGAGCTGTTTTATGGCTCTTGAGCACTTAAACAAGCGCCTCTTCTTCTTCAGGCTTCAGAGAAGAGCTAATAATCACTGGATATGAATCATTTCCACCCAGGAACACATATTTCAGAGAAGGAGGCAAAGGTTTGAGCTCAAGCTTGGGGACTTCCTCCTCCTTTATTGGCGTGTTCATCAGCTCCTTTTGGGTTGGTGAATCATCAACTTCAACTAATTCGTACTCAGAAATAGGATACAGAACATCATTAAGTACCTCAGCTTCCAGTACTTCTTGAACAAGTGGTTCAATAACATCTATTTTTCATACACCCCTCAGAATCATTAGGGTGCTTGAGGGCTTCAAAAACATTTAGGACCACCTGTTCTTCATTGACCCTCAGGGTTAATTCACCCTTTTGCACATCAATCAGAGCTCTACCTGTAGCTAAAAATGGTCTACCAAGTATAATAGAGGGTTTTACCTCCTCTTCCATGTCTAATATAACAAAATCAACAGAAAAGATAAATGGTCCTACTTTCACAAGTAAATCTTCAACAACACCCACAGGTAATTTAATAGAAAGATCAGCAAGTTGAAGAGAAATACGAGTGGGTTTTACCTCCTCAATTTAAAGTTTTTTCATCACTGAAAGTGGCATTAGGTTGATGCTAGCTCCAAGATCACATAAAGCTCTCTGAATGCCGACATCTCCAATGGTGCAAGGAATGACAAAACTTCCTGGTTCTGGCATCTTCTCAGGAAGGGTGTGTTGAATTATGGCACTACATTCCTTGGTTAGCAGCACTGTCTCTTGTTCTTTTCAATTCCTCTTGTGGGTCAACAACTCTTTCATAAATTTAGCATAGAGAGGCATTTGCTCCAGAGCCTCTGCAAAAGGAATCTTAATCTGCAGCTTCTTGAAGACATCTAAAAATTTAGAGAATTGCTTTTCCTTGGACGCCTTCTGAAGCCTCTGAGGATATGGCATTTTTGGCTTGTATTCAGGAGCCTTTGGCAAGGTAGGATAAGTGTCAAGAGAGTCAGGAAACAGGTTTTCTGCACGTTTAGGAGGGGCGTGCTCTACAACTCCCTTCTTCTCCTCTGGAGCTTCTTTTTCAACTAGCTCTTCATTGGCCTTGGTCTCAGATCCAGCTACTTTACTACTTCTCAATTGAATAACCTTGCAATCTTTTCTTGGGTTTACCACTGTATCACTTGGAAATGTACTTGTAGACCTCTAAGGTATTTGCTTGCTTATTTGGCCCATCTGCACTTCCAAGTTTCTAATGGATGCTCTGGTTTCCTACATAAAACTCCTCATCAGCTCCCAATTAGAATCTTCTTGGGATTTAGAGTTTGCCTACTGAGGTGGTTGTTGCTGCCGAGACTGAAATTGGCGGTTGTTGTAATTGTTCTGTTGGACGCCGCCCTGAGAATTATTGTTGAAGTTCTGATGTTTCTGAGGTTGGTCCCTCCATCCGAAATTTGGGTGATTCCTCCACTCGTGATTGTATGTCTTGAAATATGGATCATTGTTGGGATTTCTAGGACCACTCCCCATGTAATTGACCTGTTCAGAAGAAGGTTTAGCATAATCATAATTATCATTTTGCACAAATTTACCTGCCATGTCATAGGAGGTCTCTTGGGGTGGATTTTAAGTGTTTATAGCTGAGACTTGCATGCCACCCATCTGTTGAGTAAATAGATTTATCTGTTGGGACATAAGCTTGTTCTGAGCAAGAAGAGCATTAACAGCTTCTACTTCCAACACGCCTCTCTTCTGAGAGGTCTCAGAGTTCACAGGATTCCTATTAGATGAATATAAATATTGGTTGCTTGCAACCAATTCAATCATCTCAATAGTCTCCTCTGGTGTCTTTTTCTTGTGTAGTGAACTGCCCGCAGAAGTATCTAAGCTCATCTTGGACATCTTGCCCAAGCCTTCATAGAAGATATCTAGTTGGGTCCATTTGGAGAACATGTCCGGAGGGCATTGCCTAGTCAGTAGCTTGTATCTCTCCCAGGCTTCAAAAAGGGTTTCACCCTCCTTCTGTCTGAAGGTCTGAACCTCCAACCTAAGCTTAGTCAGCTTCTTTGGTGGGAAAAATTTAGTGAGAAACTCTGTAACAACCTTTTCCCAAGTATTCAGACTTTCCTTTGGTTGTGAAAGCTTTGCTTTATCCCTCAGAGCAAACGGGAAAAGCATGAGTCTGTACACCTCTGGGTTCACTCCATTTATCTTCACAGTATCACATATCTGCAGAAAATCAGATATAAATTGATTTGGGTATTCGTGATGAAGACCATGATACTGGCAATTTTGTTGCACCAGGGTGACCAATTGTGGCTTCAACTCAAAGTTATTTGCAGTTATAGGAGGCACCACAATGCTCTTTCCATAAAGATCTGCAGTAGGAGCAGAATAAGAGCCAAGCACTCTCCTTTGTTGATCATCCCCATTCAGATTTGCCACATTGGCATTAGCATTATTATTAGGATCCATAGTGGATTCTGTAGCCTTGTAAAGTCTTGCTTGTTGTAAACGCCGCCTGAAAGTTCTTTCAGGTTCAGGATCAAAGTCTAAGAGATGTTCTTTGTCTCTATTCCTGCGCATAAACAAACGGAAGACAAGAAAAGATGGGACTCTCTACGTCAGAGTGCAGAGAAGTCCCTGTGAGGTAACCTGTGTAAAATAATAAAATAAAAACACTAAATAAAATTTTTTTTTCAAAAATTTAAAAGGAAAAATAAACAGGAAAATTAAATTAAATCAACTGGGTAACACCAAACTTAATTTCAAAAATTAAAAACAAAATTTATTAGTACTAATGCAAATATATATATATATATTTAATTTTTTTTAAATTAAAGGCAAAAATAAAATAAAACTAATAAAATAAAAAATAACGAAAGGAAAAAAAAACGAAAATAAAAGAAAATAAAAATAAAATAAAATAAAAAATAAAACAGAATAAAATAAAATAAAAAATAAAAATAAACGGATGAAAGAAAAAAAATCAAAAATAAAAAGGAAGTAAAAAGAAAGAGGAAAACAGGGGCGAGGGGGTTGGAAACGAAAAGGAAATAAATAAAGAAAAAAAAAGTTAAATAAATAAAGAAAAAATTGGGTCGTACCAAGTAATACCTTACGTGAGTAAGGGTCGATTCCACGAGGATTGATGGATTAAGCAACAATAGTGTTTGATAGGATTAGTTAGACAAGCAGAAAATAGTGTTTGAGAGTTCAAAAGCATTAATTAATAAACTTAGATGTTTGAAGATAGGCAGGTGAATAAGTTGGGAATAAAATATTGAGAAAGCAGTTAAGGTTTCAGAGTTATCTATTTTTCCGGATTAATTTTTCTTACTAACTATTTTAATTATGTAGGATTTAATTTATGGTAAACTATATGTGACTAGACCCTAATTCCTTAGACCTTCCTAGTTTTCTCTAAAATTTATCAACAGCCAATTCCTTAGTCAATTAATTCCAATTAGAGGGTGATAATCAAATTCCAGTTTATATGCCACAAAAACTCTAATTACCCAAAAATGAAAGGATTATATGTCACGTATCCTGTTAAGTCCAGATAATTAAAATTTAGGAGAATATGTTTTCAAGCTGTTGTTAAAGTAAAGAGCTTTTCCAAGTTATACAAGAACTCAAATAGAAAGAGGCATACTTCCGTTCCACCAAAATTTATAAGATAAAGAGCGAAAATAATTCTTAAATTGTAAATCCATACATAAATTAAAATTGAAAAATAATTAAATTAATCCATAGAAATAGACAGAGCTCCTAACCTTAACAATGGAGGATTAGTTGTTCATGGTAAAGAGAAAATAAGGATTCAAGTAAAATGTACTGAGTTTTTTTTTCTGATGGATCTCAATCCCCCTTTTATAACTAATCCTCATAAATTTAAACTAATATTTTAAAATTAAAATAATATCTTTTCCTAAAATCAGATTTGATTTTAAATTTGAATTAATTAACAAGTCTTCAGCTAATGGGTGGGGACCACTTGCTTTGTCCATTCTGCAGCTTCTCATCTGTGTTTTCTGGGCTAAAAACTGGGTCAAAACAGCCCAGCAATCGTCCTCAGTATTTTTCTGCATTTTCTGCATGTGGCACATGTCACGCGGACGCGTTAGGTACGCACACGCGTCGATGAGTAAATCTTCAAATCACGCGTACGCGTCGCTCCTCGCTGTCATGTCCTTTGATTCTTGTGCTGCAGAAACTCCATCAAATTCCGCCGAATGCTACCTAAAATAAACAGTATTGCACAAAACTCAAAATAGCATCCATAGTGGCTAAAATATAATTAATTCTTGATTAAACTCAACAAATTAAATGCAAATTCACTAGGAATAGATAGGAAAGATGCTCATGCATCAGCATCACAACACCAAACTTAAAGCTTGCTTGTCCCTAAGCAAGTACTGAAACATAAGAATGATAAATGAAAGAACAAGAGAAACAAGTTCTTATTATAGAAGTAAAGTTCTTGGTTTATGGGGTTTCATGCATAGCAACTTAGGTTCATTCCTTTACTGGTTTTCAGGTCCTTATCATGCTCTTAAATACTTGCTTGATTGCATCCTATGAGATCTTTATTCCTTGATCTCCCCCTTCTTTTCAGGGTTTTTTGTATTCTTAGGCTAAGTGCTCTGTGAGGGGGCAACTCTTTAAAATAAGCTTTCAGCCAACACTCTCGAACTAGTTGGTTCAAGGTGCTAGGTGTTGAAAAACCCCTAAGGACTTACTCCCTCAAGTCTCTCTCCCCCATACATGCACACCACAGGCATATGGTTTGTTATTTTCTTTCCTTGAGGCCTTGGTGTCCAGCACCTCTTTGGGTTACTAAGTGTTCTATGGCAAGGTTGCTCTTGATAGTGGATTTTCAGTTGATAATCCCAAGTTAGTTAACCCAAGTTACCAAGTGATGAAGTACTCCAGAGAACTTATTCATCCAAGCAGATCCTTTGCACAAGAACACCACAGACACATGCTTCAAGATTCAAACCCTTGGTGCCTAGCCTTATTTCTTTTTTCTTTTAATGCTATCCTGTTCCTTGTGGCCTCTTTCTCCAGGGAAATTTTGTTGCTAGTCTCATATGACTCTGGTGGGTTTAGCTCTTCTTGGGTTTCCTTTAGCTGTTGTACCTTCTGACTGTATTGTTTACCAACCAAAGAGATTCCCAGTTATACCATTTGTGCTTCAATGTTTGTTTCTTCCACCAGTGCCTTATTGTGATCTCCCCTTGATTCCTTGTTTTCTTGATCTGTTTCTTGTGAGGGTCTGAAGACATTGAAGGTAAGTTGTTAATCATGTATCCTCAGTATTAGCTCTCCTCGCTCCATATCTATAAGTGCTCTGGCTGTGGCTAGGAATGGTCTTCCCAATATGATTTGATGGAGGTGACTTTCTTCCATCTCCAAAATAACAAAGTCTGTGGGAAGGAAGTAGTTCCCAACCTTTACCAGCACGTTCTCAACCACTCCTATGGCTTGTTTTTTAGTTTTGTCAGCCAACTTGATGACTACGTCTGTGGGCATTAGCTCATTGATCTGAAGCTTCTTCATGAGGGATAAAGGCATTAAATTGATGCTTGCTCCAGATCACAGAGTCCTTTATCAATTACTGTTTCTCCTATAGCACAAGGGATGTGAAAACTCCCTGGATCCTTCCTTTTTGTAGGTAACTCTGGTTGAATAAGAGCACTGCACTCCTTATTCATCAATATTATTTGTCCTCCCTTTAGTAAATTTTTCTTGGTCAGCAGCTCTTTCATGCATTTAATGTATGAGGGCATTTGTTGGAGAGCCTTGATGAATGGTATGTTTACATGGAGGGATACAAACATGTCGAGAAATTTTGAGTACACTCTCCTTTCTACACCACCCTTGAGTCTTTGGGGAAAAGGTGCATATGGGTTCAGAATCTCCTTCTCCCTTAACCCCTTCTTCTGTGTGGAGTTGGTTTCTTGGTCACCCTCTTCCTGCTTCTCTGCTGGAATATCTCGAGAGTGTTCTAAGGGTTTGTTCAGTTCTTCCATACTCCCCTCATCACTTATAGTGACCATCTTGCATTCTTCCCATCTTACTTTCTTTGCTTCACCTCTCGGGTTTTTCTCCGTGTCACTTGGAAACTATCAGTAGGTTTAGGAATCTTCTCAGAGAGGTATCCCACTTGAAATTCTAGCCTCTTGATGGTGTCTCCCTGGTTTTTGATATTAGCTCGCACCTCATCTTTGAGCACTCTGTTGTCTTGGATTTCCTTGCATATACCTTCCAGTAGAGTCTCAATTCTGGAGAGTCTATCTTCGGATGGTGATGGTGAGTTGAGGTTGGAGGGGTGAGAAGGACCATTTTGGTTTTGATATGGATGTTGAGAGGTATTGTTGGGTGGGTGTTGATATGATCTCTGTGTGGGATGTTGGTGAGTTGCATTGTTGTTGGGGTTGTGACGTCTCTGATCATGGCCTTGATCTTGTTGATTTCTCCACCCAAAGTTTGGGTGGTTCTTCCAACCAGGATTATAAGTTTTAGAGTATGGATCATGGGTTTGCCTAGCTGAGTTCCCAATATAGTTGGCTTGTTCTTGGTCACCCTCTTCCTCTGCATTCACTCCTTCTTGAGCTGCTGATGAGGTGGTGACTGCTGCAACTTAGTTTCTTTCCATCTTCTTGGTAAGGTCAGCCAGCTGCTTGGTGATCATCTTGTTTTGAGCCAGTAGCGCGTCTATATTGTTCAGCTCCATTACTCCTCGACGTTGCCTCTTTCAGAAGCATAGAAGTAGTCATTCTCAGCTACAGTCTCGATGACATCTATGGCTTCTTCAATGGTCATCTTCTTGTTCAGGGATCCTCCGGATGAGTGGTCTACTGCCTTCTTGGATTCGTAAGAAAGACCCTCATAGAAAATGTGTAACTGCCACTACAAGAAAATGGAACATTTGTAACAAAAAATTTGTATCAAATTTAAAATTGTTACAAATTATAGTTATTGTTACAAAATTAGAATATTTTGTAACAACAAGAAAATTTGTTACAAAACATTTCAATATTTTGTAACAACATGATTTCTTTTGTTACAAATTATGTTGGCTTTCGTATCGAATTGTTGTTTTCTTGCAAAATGTTATAATATTTTGTAACAAAAGATTATATTGTTGTAAAAATTCAAAACATTTTGTAACAAAATATCTATTTGTTTCAAAAGCTCTAAATATTTTGTAACAAAAAATTAATTTATCACAAAATACAATATTTTTGTAACAAATTATTTATTTGTCACAAAATTCAAAGATTTTTTGTAATTAATAAAAAATTTTGTTTCAACATATTAAATGTAAGACTTCAAATTTTTAAAAATTAACCTAATGAGTTATTTATGATTTATTATATTTATTTAAGATTTTATATTCAAAAATTTATTTTACTAAAAATATTTAAGTCAAATTAATGATACTTTGAGTTTAAAATTATTTTAAAAATTAAATAATAAGTCATGTATGATTTATTATATTATTCAAAATGAATTTTTAGAGATTTATATATTAAACGGGGTATTTTCTTATTTATAATTTAAAGTTTTAGTAATTAAAAAAATATAAAAATTTATAGTATTTCAAGAATAATTAATTTAAAGTTTTAATAATAAAATAGTATTTCAAGAATAATTAATTTGGTTATTTCATATAATTTGAAATTAAAATTCAATAATAGAAGTATTATATAATTTAATTTAAGAAATTTGTATTATGATTAAATTACGGTTTATTTTATTAAATTGAGTTTTTAGAGATTAATTTATTAAGAGTGATTAAATTTATTTTTATAAATACTTTAGGTTTAAGTCAATTAATATTTATGTATAATTTTTATTATAATTACTTATTTTATAAATTGAAATTAAAGTCCTGGTGATAGAAAAAATAATAACAAATTATATCATTTAATTTAAATAATCAATATCTTGAGCATGAACTATATTTTATAAAGAGTAAAGTATCGTTTTTGTCCCCAACGTTTGGGGTAAGTCCTATTTGTGTCCCTAACGTTTAAATCCTCTTATTTGTATCCTTAACGTTTATAAAAGTGATTCAATGTTATCCTACTATCAATTATACTAACAAATCAGATTATATTTTTCAATTATTCTCATTTGATGTATTCATTCTCAATTAGGTCTCACTTGGATGTGGTCCATTTTAATATTATACCCACTATTTGTGTTTAGATTCAATTATGTCCCTAGAAAAGTGAATTATGTAAATGTTGTAGGAATTAGTTTCAACATTTGATGAGCTATTTTTCAGAGTAGATCATCGATTCTATCCCAGACATTTGTATTCTAAATTCAAGAAGAGATTTTTAAAACTTAAACTAAAGCGCTCATGATGTGTAATTAACGGCAAGATAACATTGAATCACTTTTACAAACGTTAGGGATACAAATAGGACGATTTAAACGTTAGGGACACAAATAAGATTTACCCCAAACGTTGGGGACAAAAACGATACTTTACTCTTTTATAAAAGTGATTAATATGTTCATTTTATAATTTAAATTAAAAATAATTAATTAAACTTAGTAATATATTAATAAATAATGTTCTTAAATATTTTCAAGAAAATATATTTAATTTTAAAATTACTCTACTCTCCAATTTTATCAAAATATCTATTCATATTTATCCTTATTCTTTTATAAAATTCCTAATTTTTAACTCTAAATTTCCAAATTAAATCAAAAACCTAATTCCCAAATTTGGAACGTAACCTTACCCCCCTTCACCTTCGCATAACACAACCTCCACCCACGCCCTTTCCTTTCCAAAAACGCAATACACACCCAGTGGGAATAAGAGAAGAGAGATCAGGAAGGGAAAGAGGGAGCCGCACTTTGCACCATCTAGCCCAAACCGTCGCCGTTAAACCGCCGATCTGCCTTGGAGCCGCTGACCCACGCGTCGCCGCCAGCGCTGACGAAGAAGAGAAAGAGAGATGTTGAGACGGAGAGCGTGCGAGGGAGCAAAGGCTAAGGAGAGGAAGAGCACCGTCGTGGGCTGGCCATCGGGGGAGCTGCTGCGAGCTTGCATTGTCTGCGCCGTCGCCCCCCCGTGTCGCCGTTATGCCCTGGTGCCGTCGAGGGAAGTTGCCACCACAGTTGGAATCGCGAACTGAGGAGGAAGTCGTCGATTCTGTCACCGGCACCATGTCTCGTCACCGTTGCTGCCACCAGAGGAAGCCACTGTCACTAACGCAAGGAACAGAACTCGAAGAGGGAGGCAGCAGAGGGTGATGCTGCTGTCGTCATCGCTGTGGAGGTGAACCAACGTCGAGTCTTTGCTTCCCAGAACCACCATTGCTGCTGCCATCATCCCCTAGCTTGGTTGTCATCGCTACTAGAAACTTTGATTGCTGTTGTTGCCCGTTAGAGAGAGGAATTGTTCTGTGAAGAGAGGGCTGCCCAGGTTGTTGCTGCTAGTTCTGATTCTGTTAGATTGATTCTGAGTTTGAGTATCACCACGATCTGGGTTAGTTTCCTCTTTTTTCCCTCTTTGTTAGTTATGACTGCCAACTGTTTGATATAATAATGGGTTTCCTTTGTTAATTACTTGCATTTTGTATAAGGTGCTAGAAGGAACAGTTAGTGCTGTATTAATTTGTGTCTATTATATAAAATGCATAGCATAGTAATATGATTGATGCTGCTGATGCAATCTGTGATTGAGTTATTTCAGGTTTGAATTACACACTTATAACTGACAATCTCATTGTGGGATCCCAACCACAGAAACCTAAAGACATCGATCACTTCAAGAAGGAAGAGGGTGTGACATACATTTTGAATTTGCAGCAAGATAAGGATGTAGAATATTGGGGAATAGACTTGAAGTCGATAACAAGGAGGTGTCATGAACTCGATGTTCGACATATGAGGAGGCCGGTAAGTAAGAAAGCTGCAAGCCTGCATTTTAGTCAATTTTGTTAAGAAAATAGACTCCCACTTTGAATTTTATGAAAGTATATACAACAATGGCCAACTTATCTTGCTTAATGGCATTGTCATGAGATAGAAATTTTAATTTTTCCTATCTGGTTAATTAATACAATGTATGGCTAAGTCAAGGATCCATATACTTTTGGTGCAATTGACATTGCACTTTAAAGAGTTGTGAAAAAACATCAACACTTGATGGATTTATATGAATTCATCTTGTTTTTGCAGATCAAGAGTGGTTCCTCCACTGAGTTTCTCAATCATTTCCAAAATGGCCCTGTTTGGGTTCATGGGGGTAAGTTAACTATTCCTATATATACCTTTTTCTTTATGTTGACTATTGGAATTCACCATCATTAAGGCTCTTTTCACCCTTAATTGTTGTGATTTTTTTGCAGATGTTCATCACAGATGCTGGGCTATGCTGGAATTAGTTACAGTAATCCCACACTTTCCTCAGCTATAAGTAACCTCATTCCTGTTTTCACCTTCATACTTGCCATCATTTGCATGTTCCTTTCTCTTTCTCAATTTATGGATTTATTTGACAAAATTCTAACCTGTAAAATCATCATTTGCCGCTCAAAAGTGTTTCAAAGAAGAAAAATGAAAACAAAAATGGTCAGAAGATAATAAAAATCAGTCCAAGTCAAATCAAAGTTATCTTATTTTGTATTTATTAATTACAGTTGGAATAAATGATCAATATTACATATATAAGTGATGTAATTAATAATTTCTTTCTTATTATCAAATTTGATATTGTTAAGTGTAACGTTATTGTTGCACTAATTTTCTTACTAGATATGAGGTTTAGCTCATGTTATTGATAAATAGTATTTTTAATTTGTATGACTGATTAGTTCACAATTTCTTAAGAAGTCTTAATTATCAAGAAAAGAATGTGTTATCTTTCTTGTGACATCTAATTGCCTTGTGTTATCTTTCATGAATGCATTGCTAATTACTAATTGCTATGAACCTTGCTTGATTTTCTGCAGCTGCCATTCTTTATGAATGCATTGCCAATTGTTGAGTGCTTTGAACCTTGCTTGATTTTCTATAGCCGCCATTCTTTATTTCCAAACTTTCTCTACATCACTATTGCTTCTGCAATAACAAAAACTCTGTTCAGGTGCTTCTCTATGTTCTTATCTTGTGTTTTGACATAAATCTCATTATGAAACTTTATGAGTGTAAAAGCATAAAAAAATGTCAAGTATATTTATTTTGAAGATTTTGGTGAAAATTGTGTTTTGTAATGATTGTTTGACAATTGATAGTTATGTAAATTTAATGAATTTGTTCTCTAAGTTGTGATTGAATTGTGATTACTTAGCCCAAGTTTATATATTGAATTGTTAATTCTTAATAATTTGCATTCTTGATTAGCTAATTTTGAACTTTGAGAATATATTCTTAAGGAATTAGTTAATTTTAATTTGTAAGTTCTAAATTTTTACTGTTATGTGTTATTTTTTAATTTTAGTTTTCATTGTTTATATTTGCAGGGATACAAATTGATGCCAACATGCTAGACTTTATATTGATTGAAATATGCTAGAAGAGTCAAGAATTATAAATTCGATATGATACAACTTTATGTTAGAAAAAAGTTGTGTTTAGTTGAATTTGTAGAACTTATTTTATTGTAAAAAAAATCTTAATGACATGTAAGATATTTTAATTTTCTATATGATCATATATTATATAAATGTTGAGTTAGTGAGATTAGAAAATTAATTGATATATTAATTATTTAATTAAATATTTTAAAATCCACTTTCTATTTTTGTAACTAAGAATAAAAAATGTTACAAAATTAAGTAGTATTTTGTAACAAAATATTATGACACAAAAATCTAAATTGTTACGAAAAATATTTTAATGGTAAAAAAGTGTTACCACTTTCATAACAAATTTTGGTTTTTGTATTAAAAAAATTTGTTACAAAATATTACTTTGAATTGTAACAGTTCCATTTTTTGTTACAAAAACTTTTTGTAACGGGACATACTGCAACGGCCTATTTTTTTTTTTGTTACAAAATCATTTTGTTTCAAAATTCTATTTTTTTGAAACAATTTTTTTTGTTACAAATATTGCTTTTTCTTGTAGTGTGCACCCATTCATTGAACATATCTGGCAGGCAGCTTCTTGTTAAGTCCTTAAACCTCTCCCATGCTTCATAGAGAGTTTCACCATCTTGTTGCCTGAATGTTTGTACCTCAGCTCTCAACCTGTTGATTCTTTGAGGAGGGTAGAATCTCACCAAGAATTTGTTCACCACATCTTCTCAGGTTGTTAAACTCTCCTTCGAGAAGATTCCAGCCATTTAGATGCTTTATCCTTGAGTGAGAAGGGGAACAGAAGCAGTCTATAAGTGTCAGGATGGACACCATTCGACTTCACAGTATCACATATCCTTAGGAAGGTAGTTAGATGTTGATTGGGGTCTTCTTGGGCGCTTCCTCCGAATGCACAGTTATTCTGAATGAGAGTGATGAGCTGGGGATTTAGTTCAAAGTTATTGGCATGTATGGTTGGCTTTTGGATGCTACTTCCACAATTTCCTAGGTTTGGATTGATGTAAGAGCCTAGAACTCTTCTCTCTTGCCCAGCATAATTTACTAGGCCTTCCCTGGCATGGTTGTGAGCTTCTTCTTCATGGTGGTTCTCCATATTCTCCTCCATGTCTGTTTCAAAATACTCTTCCTCTTCCTCAGCACCAGCGACTCTCTTCCCTCTTGCTTCCCTCCTTAATCTAAGGAGGGTCCTCTCCGGTTCAGAATCAAAGGACATTGAGACTCCGCTTCTTCTACCTGTCATACAACCAACAAAGAAAAAAGCGAGAAAGGAAATAAATGAAGAAATTACTCTTGTTAGAATAGCTGTTAGTGTGAGTGATGCAATATATCAAATAGTTAGTGGGTTAGTGAACTGAATTGTAAATAATGAAGAAAACACAACAAATGGGTAAGGGGTAAAGGAAAGAAAATAGCTAAAACTGAAAATAAATCACTCAAATGGAATTACACAAAACAAAAGAAAAAATGCTCTATCTAGTTATCCTCCAACTTAATCATTGTCGATACAAAATCAATCTCCGGCAATGGCGCCATAAACTTGATGCACGGAAACTTGTCTCTCAACAAATTTTCCTCGGTAAGTATACCGAATTGTCGTCAAGTAAAAACTCACAATAGAGTGAGGTCGAATCCCACATGGATTGATTGGTCAAGCAACTTTAATTAGAGAAATGTTCTAGTTGAGCTAAGCAGAAATTGAGTTGAGTAATTGCAGAAAATTAAATGGCGGGAAAGTAGATAACATAAAATGTAAGTGCTGGAAATAAATGGCGGATTGTAAATGGCATAAAGTAAATTACTGAATCTTAAATGGGGATTTGGGGAGATGAGCAGAAAAGTAAATGGCAGAAAATAAAGAGAATGGGTAAGATCAGAAATGGGGGATTCATTGGGCTTAGGAGATGTTGCATTATCCAGATCGAATTCATTCTCATCTCTTCCTCAATCAATGCATTCACTGATCTCCTTAGCAACCCAATCTCTCTAAGCTTGAACAACTACCCAATTCCTTGATTTAATTGCTCATGGGAAGAGATGAAGTCTGGTCACTGATTATACCACATGTATTTCCAAATCAAAGTATTGGTAGGATTATATGTCACTATATCCATCCAAACCCTAATTTGGTCCAATATGAGAAAGCAATTCTAGCATGATCTCCTCATCCCTTTTCCAAGGCTCAGAGGAGATCCAATTATAGAGAGTTTCTTTTCCAAGACAACTAACCAATTGGATTAAGATCGAAAGCTTTCTAGTAAAATCAAGAGAAAAGAAAGAAGAAGAATAATGAAAACTATTATTGATCCATCAAATTACAACAGAGCTCCCTAATCCAATGAAAATAGGTTTAGTTGTTCATAGCTCTAGAAATGGAAGATGATAAAGAAGAATGCATTCTCCAAATTAAACTAAAAGTTTTAGAGAAAGTAAAATATACAAAGTGTAATTCTCAAGTTTCAGTCTCTATTTAATTCAAAACTATCCCTATATATACTACTCTTTAGATCTTCTAGTTAGCTCTTCAAGTCTTAGATATGGGCCCTTGATCTTTAGTTGAAGCAGTTACCGTCTTTAGTGGGCTTAGCTTTGCTTGCAAAGAAAGTGTGAGTTAGGCATGATGGGAAGTTAGTTAGGACGTTAGTGGCGTTAATGTTAAGTGTAAACTTGGGTTCGAGAGCGTTAGTGACGATAACTTTGTCACTAACATTCCAAACTAGTTGATCCACATTAACTTCAATGTTAGTGGTACTAACGTAACCACTAATGTAGCCTCTTAGCCCTTCGCAAACATTATTGGCATTCACGTTTACCAATAACGTTGCTCTTTGTCCCTCTCTTCCACGTTAATGGTCCACGTTAGTGTAACTAACGTGGCCCTTAACGTGGGCATGCCAAGGCTCGAGAGCGTTAGTGACACTTACCTTTGTCACTAACGCTTCAGAACGCCCCTTCCTTCCACGTTAGTGCTTCACGTTAATGGAATTAACGTGACCACTAACATGGGTGTATTTGCCATCTCCAACGTTAGTGACAAAGGTGAATGTCACTAACGTTGGCCTATCATTCATTGCTCCACGTTACCCTTCACGTTAGTGGTCTTAACGTGACCACTAACATAGGCAATTTAGGCTTGGTCTAGCGTTAGTGACAAAGGTGAGTGTCACTAATGCTTGCGACTTCAACTTTTCTCCACGTTAGAGTCCACGTTAATTGGATTAACGTGGTTCTTAACGTGGCTTAGTGTGGCATTTTGGAACGTTAGTGGTGTTCACTTTTACCACTAACGTTGGAGCTCCTCCTTTCTTCCACGTTAGTTCCCACGTTAGTTACACTAACGTGGCAACTAACGTGGGTTATGATGGTATTCGAAGGCGTTATTGGTGGTAACTTTACCACTAACGTTGCAAGCTCGCTCCCATTCCACGTTAGTGGTCACGTTAGTGAAGCTAACGTGGCTGCTAACGTGGTTCTTCTTTGCTTCCTTTGTCCTAAAATCAAACAAACAAGGTGCATCAAGGCTTTGTTTCAAGTCATGAGATCATGCATCATCCATATTATCATTCAACTCATGCACAATTCTCATGAAATCATGTAAAGTTCACAATGTTTGCTTGAATCAAGATGTAAGTGTATATTCATCCAAAACTTGCTTATTTACTAAGAAAAAGCATGAAACTATCCTAAAATAGTAAAGAAAAAGGTCAGTGAAACTGGCAAAATGCCCTGGCATCAATCCTATCCACCACGGTGAAGATCGAATTATACATCTTAGAGATAAATCAAACACGAATCGAAGAAGAAACAATAATACTTTTATTAATTCATAGGACTCAGCAGGGCTCCTCCCCTTAACCTAAGAGGTTTAGAAACTCATACTGAAAGAAAAATACAGAGTAAACATGTATGATGGTCCAAGGAATCGAAAAAACCCCCGAATTACATAAATAAAATCCCTTAAATACTAAACAAATGACCAGTAAGGGTAAAATAGTCTTTTTAGTGCTAAATTCCACTTCTAGGGCCCACTTGGTAAGTGTTTGGACTGAGTTTTGATGAGATCCATATGCTATGAGGTCTCTTGGGTGTGGAATGCCAGCTAGGGGGTCCTCTTTGGGCGTTTGTACATTGGTCTCTACTCTTTGGGCGCTGGACGCCTGGAAGGGGGCAGGAAGCTGGCGTTTGACGCCAGTTTAGGGCCTTCTAATCTGAAGCAAAGTATAGACTATTATATATTTCTGGAAAGCTCTAAAAGTCATCTTTTCATAGCCATTAAGAACGCTCCATTTAGACTTCTTTAGCTCCAGAAAATCTCTTCCGAACATAGGTAGGTCAAATCTGGACAGCATCTGCAGTGCTTTCTCTGTCTCTGAATTAGACTTCTGCTCCAGCTCCTCAATTTCAGCCAAAAAATACCTGAAATTGTCCAAAAACACAAAAAGTCATAGTAGAATCCAAAAAATGTGAAATTAACACTAAAACATATAAAAACTTAATGAAAACTCAACAAAAACTACTAAAAGCTATATGAAAATGATGTCAAGAAGCGTATAAAATATCCGCTCATCAAAACACCAAACTTAAACCATTGCTTGTCCCCAAGCAACTAAAAACACAGTAGGATAAAAGAAAGAAAATTAAGATACAATAAATCTCTAAGTTTCAAATGAAGCTTAGTTACAATCAGATGAGCGGGACTTAGTAGCGTTTTGCTTCTGAATAGTCTTAGCATCTCACTATCCATTGAAACTCAGAATGGTTGGCATCTCTAGGAACTTAGAATCCAGATGATATCATTGACGCTCCTAGTTAAGCTTATTTTGATTCTTGAACATAACTTTTAGAGTCTTGGCCATGACCGTAAGCACTTTGTTTTCCAGTATTACCACCTGATACAATAATGCCACAGACACTTTAACTGGGTGAACCTTTTCAGATTGTGACTCAGCTTTGCTAAAGTCCCCAGATAGAGGTGTCCAGAGTTCTTAAGCACACTCTTATTGCTTTGGACCACGACTTTAACCGCTCAGTCTCAAACTTTTCACTTGACACCTTCACGCCACAAGGACATGGTTAGGGATAGCTTGGTTTAGCCGCTTAGGCCAGGATTTTATTCCTTTGGGCCCTCCTATCCATTAATGCTCAAAGCCTTGGGTTATTTTACCCTGGCGTTTTGCTTTAAAGGGTTACTGACTTTTTCAATCTGCCCTCCTTTTCCTGCATTTTTGGGCAGTAATGGATTTTTCTGCTTGTTATTTTTTTTCTTTTCGCCATTTTTTTTCTTTTTTCGCATGCATAATAATTTTTTTTTCTTTTACAACATGCTTTTTCTTTTTATTTTTCTGCTTTTTCTTACTTCAAGAATCAATTTTTAGATTTTTCAGATTATCAATAATATTTTTCCTTTTTCCTTATTCTTTCAAGAGCCAACATTCTAAAATTTCAACTTCAAATATGCATTATTTAATTATACATTCAGAAAACAAAAGCAAATGAGACCACATCAAACTAATTAAACTAATCTTATTTTAAACCTGAAATTCATGCATCTCTCAATTCTTTTCAATAAAAATAAATTTTTTTAAGCAAGGTGATAGATATATGGAACATTTCATAACTTTAAGACATCAACGCAAATGATCATGCAACTAGAAAAATAGAATAGACAAAACATAAAAGAAAAATATAAAAATAATAAAGAAAAGGAGATAAAAGAGAACGAATCCACCTGAATAATGGTGGCTAGTTGATGAGCGGATAATTTATACGCTTTTTGGCAGTGTTTTTACATAGTTTTTAGTATGATTTAGTTAGTTTTTAGTATATTTTTATTAGTTTTTAAATAAAATTCACATTTCTAGACTTTACTATGAGTTTGTGTGTTTTCTGTGATTTCAGGTAATTTCTGGCTGAAATTGAGGGACTTGAGCAAAAATCTGATTCAGAGGCTGAAGAAGGACTGCAGATGCTGTTGGATTTTGACCTCCCTGCACTCAAAGTGGATTTTCTGGAGCTACAGAAGTCCAAATGGTGCACTCTCAATTGCGTTGGAACGTAGACATCCAGGGCTTTTCAGAAATATATAATAGTCCATACTTTGCCCGAGTTTAGATGACGCAAACTGGTGTTCAACGCCAGATTTCTGCCCTATTCTGGAGTTAAACGCCAGAAATAGGTTGCAAAGCAGAGTTAAACACCAAAAACAGGTTACAAACTGGCGTTTAACTCCAAGGAAGACCTCTACACGTGAAAGCTTCAATGTTCAGCCCAAGCACACACCAAGTGGGCCCGAAAGTGGATTTCTGCATCATTTACTCATTTCTGTAAACCCTAGTAACTAGTTTAGTATAAATAGGACTTTTTACTATTGTACTAGGGGTCTTTTTCCCTATTTTAGAATTCATATGCCATTTAGGGAGGTTGGCCTTTCGGCCATGCCTAGACCTTGTTCTTATGTATTTTCAACGGTAGAGTTTCGACACACCATAGATTAAGGTATGGAGCTCTGCTGTTCCTCATGAATTAATGCAAAGTACTATTGTTTTTCTATTCAATTCGAGCCTATTTCTTCTCTAAGATATTCATTCGCACACAAGAGCATGATGAATGTGATGATTATGTGACGCTCATCATCATTCTCACTTATGAACGCGTGCTTGACAAACACTTCCATTCTACATGCAAACAAGCTTGAATGCATATCTCTTAGCCTCCTGATCTATGATCAGAGTTTTCGTGGTATAGGATAAAATTATTGGCGGCCATTCTTGAGATCCGGAAAGTATAAACCTTGTCTGTGGTATTCCGAGTAGGATCTGAGAAGGGATGGCTGTGACGAGCTTCAAACTCGCGAGTGTTGGGCGTAGTGACAGGCGCAAAAGGATTACTGAATCCTATTCCAGTATGATCGAGAACCGACAGATGATTAGCCAGCGGTGACAGTGCATTTTGGACCATTTTCACTGAGAGGACGGGATGTAGCCATTGACAACGGTGATGCCCTACATAAAGCTTGCCATGAAAAGGAGTAGGAATGATTGGATGAAGACAGCAGGAAAGCAGAGGTTCAGAAGGAACAAAATCATCTTCATACGCTTATTTGAAATTTTCACCAATGAATTACTTAAGTATTTCTATCCTATTTTATATTTTAATTATATTTTAATTATCAATTCACCATAACCATTTGAATCCGCCTGACTGAGATTTACAAGGTGACCATAGCTTGCTTCAAGCCGACAATCTCTGTGGGATCGACCCATACTCACGTAAGGTTTATTACTTGGACAACCCAGTGCACTTGTTGGTTAGTTGTGCAAAGTTGTGACAAAGAACTAAGATTATGAACGAGCGTATAAAGTTTTTGGTGCCATTACCAAGGAATGAACGATCACGATTTTGTGCACCACTAGTGCTCCTCCTTGAGGATCCAATGTAGTAATTGATCTCTTCAATGTCACTCCTTTGTCTTTGTTGAGGCGGCTATACAGGCTCATGTGCATGCTTTCTAGTTTGTTCCATCCTCTTCTTCCATACTTAGGAGTGGTAGAAGTAAAAAAAGCAAAGCTTTTGCAACACCAAACTTAAGAGTTTTGCTCGTCCTCGAGCAAAGTAGGGTAAAAGAAGGTGGGGTAGGTGGAGCTTCAGTAGGACCTACAGGTCCTGAGAGGCTGAGAAATCCAGTTTCTCTGCTTCTCTACATTGGCGTTTGAACGCCCAGGGGCTGCTCCCTGGCTGGCATTCAACGCCAGCAATGCTGCCTATGATGGGCGTTGAACGCCCAGCAGGGATACCCAGGCTGGCGTTCAACTTTGACACTCCATCCATAGTGTTCTATTTTCACTGCTATGAAATTCTGTCTCTTGACTGAATGCTGCATATGATCATGACGCTAACAATTGAAAGAAAAACAAAATAAAAGAAAATGAATATAGTTGAGTAAGGCTAGGTTGCCTCCTAACAAGCGCTCTTTTATCGTCATTAGCTTGACGATTAGCTCCTTAAGGAGGTGAGTAAGGTCTCAGATTTTTGCCCCTTGTAGTGAACCGTCTTACTGTCTTCTCATGAATGAGCTCCACATGCTCTAAAGATAGGACATGACTCACTGTATGTGGTAAGACTGGCTTCTTATTAAAGACAACTCTCATGCCAGGTGAGAAGCCTTCAGTTGGGACTTTCTTGTTCCTCCAGCCATTAGGAACTTTCTTTTTAGTACCTTTGTGCTTAGAGCTTGTTGAGGGCTGCCTAGCACCAAAATTAGAGTTGATGTCTGGGGGCTCTATAAAGCTCTGCACAGAAAGAGAGGGTTAGAACACTAGGTGTTTCACAGTTGTCTCTTTTTCTTATCAGAGGGAAAATTAGGATTGGACATCTTGAATAAGATATAGTCCTCTCCTAACTGGAAAACCATTTCTCCCTTAGCTACCTTGATAATGGCTTTTGCAGTAGCTAAGAAGGGTCTTCCAAGGATGACACAGTCATCATCATCCTCTCCAATGTCCAAGACAATGAAGTTTGTAGGGATGTAGTGGTTTTCAACCTTTACTAGGACATCCTCTACTAAGCCATATGGCTTCTTCAATGTCTTGTCTGCCATCTCTAAAGAGATGTTTGCAGCTTTCACCTCAATGATGCCCAGTTTCTCCATTACAGAGAGTGACATGAGGTTAATGCTTGACCCCAGGTTGCACAGAGCCTTTTCAAAGGTCATGGTGCCTATGGTGCAAGGAATCAGAAAGTGTCCAGGATCTGGATGCTTCTGAGGTAGCTCTTGCTGAACCAAAACATAGAGTTCTTTGGTGAGCAGTGGAGGTTCTTCCTCTAGAGGCTTTGTACCAAAGAGCTTGGCATTCAGCTTCATAAGAGCTCCTAGGTACCGAGCAACTTGCTCTTCTCTAGTGTCCTCATCCTCATCTGAGGATGAGTAGTCATCAAAACTTATGCACTGCAGAAGTGCATTCAAAGGAACTTCAATAGTCTTTATGGTTTCCTTTGGTTTTGGGCTAGAGGGTTCTTGAGTAGGCTTTAATCACTCAAAGGGTGTGCTTTGGCTAGCATTCAATGCCAGCTCTGTGAGCTCTTTGGGCATTAAATGCCCTTGCTGGCTACTTAACGCCAGTCCCTCTAGCATTTTGTGCGTTGAATGCCTAGCAGGGATGTCTTTGATGGCGTTCAACGCCAGCTTTCCTGAATGAGTGGGCATTGAACGCTTAGTGAGGGGTTCCTCATTGGCGTTCAATGCCAGGAAGCTGGTCTGTTTGGGAGTTGAATGCCCAGCCAGTGCTCCCTGGCTGGCGTTCAACACCAGCTTTAGCGCCATGCTTACTGCCTTTGTGGGAACGCCCAATGAAGGCTTCTTTACTGGCGTTCAACACCTTCCCATTCTCCTCTGATTCGGCCATGTCTTCCATGGTTATGGCCTTGCACTCTTCTCTAGGATTAACCTCAGTATTACTGGAAAGAGTTTCAGGAGGAATCTTAGGGACCCTCTTGCTCAGTTGACCAAATTGCACTTCTAAGTTTCTAATGGAGGACCTTGTTTCATTAATGAAACTGTGAGTGGTCTTAGAGAGGCTAGAAACCAGAGTAACTAAGTCAGAAAGGCTCTACTTAGAAGCTTCCATATCCCCTTGAGAAGATGGAAATTGTGGTCTGTTATTGAACCTATTCTGCTTCCTACCACCTTGATTGTTATTGAAACCTTGCTGAGGTTTCTGTTGATCCTTCCATGAGAGGCTATAATGGTTCCTCCATGAATGGTTGTAAATGTTTCCATAGGGTTCTCCCATATAATTCACCTCCTCCATGGTGGGTTGCTCAGGATCATAAGCTTCTTCTTCTTCTTCAGGAGAAGCTTCCTGATTACTGCCAGCTGCAGTTTGTATCCCAGTTAGATATTGAGAGATCATGTTGACCTGTTGAGTCAAGATCTTATTCTGAGCCAAGATGGCATTCAGAGTCTCAACTTCATGAACTCCTTTCTTCTGAGAGATTCCATAGATTACAGGATTTCTTTCAGAAGTGTACATGAACTGGTTGTTAGAAACCATTTCAATGAGTTCTCTGGCTTTTACATGCATTTTCTTTAAGTGGAGGGATCCACCTACAGAGCTAAACAAGGAAATCTTGGATATCTCAGACAAGCCATCATAGAACACGCCTATGATGGATCATTCTGAGAGCATGTCAGGAGGACATCTCCTGATTACCTGCTTGTATCTTTCCCAAGCTTCATAGAGGGATTCACCTTCTCTTTATCTGAAGGTTTGAACTTCCACTCTAATCTTGTTCATCCTTTGAGGAGGAAAAAACTTAGCCAGAAAAGCATTAACCAGCTTTTCTCAAGAGTCAAGACTCTCTCTTGGTTGGGCATCCAACCAAAACTTAGCTCTGTCTCTTACTACAAAGGGAAAGAGCATCAGCTTGTAGACTTCAGGATCAACTCTATTAGTCTTTATAGTATCACAGATATGTAAAAATTCAGCTAAGAACTGATGTGGATCTTCCAATGGAAGTCCATGAAACTTGCAGTTCTGCTGTAGAAGAGAGACTAACTGTGGCTTAAGCTCAAAATTGTTAGCTCCAATGGCAGGTACAGCGATGCTTCTACTATAAAAGTCAGAGGTAGGTATAGTGAAGTCACCAAGGACATTTTTAGGCTCCTCTTGTGCTTTGGCCATGTCCTCTGTTTCTTGTTCAAAACATTCTGAAAGGTCTCTTCCGGAGTGTTGTGCTTTAGCTTGTTGTAGACGCCTCCTTAGAGTCTTCTCAGGTTCAGGATCAGGAATCAAGAGGGGTTCTTTATCCCTGTTCCTGGTTATAAACAAGAAGAAAAGAAAAAGAAGAAAAAGAAGAAAACTTTCTATGCCAATAGGCAAGAAGCTCTTCCTTAAAGTCAGATGTGAAGAGAGAAGAAGAAGATAGAACAGAAATAAAAGAAGTAAAAGAATACTTTGAAAATATTAGATAGAAGTAAATAAGAGATAGAAGATGAGAAGGAAGAATACAGAGGGTGAAGAAGAATGATATAGA